>NC_084753.1:21858809-21943809 GCF_033978785.1 Entelurus aequoreus | reverse complement strand
GGCAGCCAACTTCTATTGGCTCATAGAAAGTCCTCCAGCCCCTGTCCCTGCACTCCTCCACCAGTTCCTGATACTTGGCACGTTTCCCTTCGTTGGCTTCCTCAATCTGCTCCTCCCAAGGCACTGTTAGTTCCAGCCTCTGAGATGATGATCATGTCTGGCCCGAGAGATGTTGTTACAATGTGCTGGGGGAACCTCAGTTGTTTTCCCAGGTCCACGTGTAGCTGCCAATCAGGGGCTGTGTGAAGGAGTCCTGTTGTTGTCTGTAGATGTACACGAGGTCTCTCTCCAGCTTTGATGAATGAGATTGCCTTCTTTGGCGCATTATGTTGCTTGCTGGTGCTGATGGCTGAGGCTATGCTCTCAGCAACTGCTTTGAGTACCTGGTCATGGCACCAGCGATAGCGACCATCAGCCAGGGACTTTGGGCAACTGCTGAGGAGATGTTCCAAGGAGCCTTTTTCGGAGTAAAGGGAGCAGGAGGGTGTCTCGCTCTTCCCCCACACATGGAGGTTTGCTGGGCTAGGGAGAGAATCGTAGACTGCTGCCACGAGGAACCGGACGCGGCGGAGGTCTGCATGCATGATGTTTGACCAGGTGACTTTGCGCTGCAACGTGCCCTCCCATCTTGTCCATGCCCCCTGTTGCCGGAGTCCCACTACCCTGCCCACTCGCTCTTCCTCCAAGCCTGCACGGACCTCCTCCTGGAGTAGATGTCGTCTGTCTTTGCCCCGGGCCTGGCTGACTTGGGTCTTTGGGAAGTAGCCCAAGCCTGCTCTCCCTGTTGCCACGGCCCCAAACAGTGCCTTTTGCCTAAGTCGTGACTCAGCCACCTCCACTGCCTTTTCTGCCTTCCACTTCCTTCCTTTCCTCACTTCAATCCCGGCTGACGACACCTTGCAGTCCCTGTACTGTAGGGCTTCTCTTGTGCGTATATATATATATATATATATATATATATATATATATATATATATATATATATATATATATATATATATATATATACATATATATATATATATATATATATATATATATATATATATATATATATATATATATATATATATATATATATATATATATATATAAAATGTGTGTACATATATACGTATACATGTACAGTATATATATATATGTGTGTATTTATGTATATGCATTTATATATATATATATATATATATATATATATATATATATATATATATATATAATGTGTGTACATATATATATATATAATGTGTGTACATATATACGTATACATGTACAGTATATATATATATATATGTGTGTGTATTTATGTATATGCATATATATATATAGATAGGTATATATGTATAGATTTTTGTGTGTATCCATCCATCCATCCATCTTCTTCCGCTTATCCGAGGTCGGGTCGCGGGGGCAGCAGCCTAAGCAGGGAAACCCAGACTTCCCTCTCCCCAGCCACTTCGTCGAGCTCCTCCCGGGGGATCCCAAGGCGTTCCCAGGCCAGCCGGGAGACATAAGTCTTCCCAACGTGTCCTGGGTCTTCCCCGTGGCCTCCTACCGGTCGGATGTGCCCTAAACACCTCCCTAGGGAGGCGTTCGGGTGGCATCCTGACCAGATGCCCGAACCACCTCATCTGGCTCCTCTCGATGTGGAGGAGCAGCGGCTTTACTTTGAGCTCCCCCCGGATGGCAGAGCTTCTCACCCTATCTCTAAGGGAGAGCCCCGCCACCCGGCGGAGGAAACTCATTTCGGCCGCTGTACCCGTGATCTTGTCCTTTCGGTCATAACCCAAAGCTCATGACCATAGGTGAGGATGGGAACGTAGATCGACCGGTAAATTGAAAGCTTTGCCTTCCGGCTCAGCTCCTTCTTCACCACAACGGATCGATACAGCGTCCGCATTACTGAAGACGCCGCACCGATCCGCCTGTCGATCTCACGATCCACTCTTCCCTCACTCGTGAACAAGACTCCGAGGTACTTGAACTCCTCCACTTGGGGCAGGGTCTCCTCCGCAACCCGGAGATGGCATTCCACCCTTTTCCGGGCGAGAACCATGGACTCGGACTTGGAGGTGCTGATATATATATATATATATATATATATATATATATATATATATATATATATATATATATATATATATATATATATATATATATATATATAATACAATTCAGGTTATTATAGTTTTTAATATATATTAAATATATTGACTTGTAAAATAATACAAATAAAAATTATCTCCCTCTAAAGTCTTTTTTGTTTTATTTTGCGGAATTAAAAAGACAAAAGCAAGCAGTACTTATTTCAACAGGCACAGGGCAACAATATATTTTTTTATTACCCATCTGGCCATCTTGCTCCCATTTTTCCCCTCCCCTTGCCAGAGCGCCACAGGCAAAATGGAGGAGTTCTTCCTCTTCGGTGCCTTCCTAGAGGCCACCATGATTGACCGTAAAATTGGGGACAAGTCAACAACTTTTGAGATCACAATTGGTAATTTGCTTTCCTAATCTAAAATTCTAATAGTACCACAATTTACTAATGAGCTGTCTCCCCAAAAAGGTAACTATGGCAACCAGATAGACGGAACGAGCAAACTGTCGTCGTCGAAAAAGAAGAAGAAAGACGGCGAAAGCGAGGAAGAGGAGAATGAGCTCATCCAGAACTCCAGCGACGAAGAGGCGGACGAGGAAGGGGACCTGGTGTCGGTCTCCTCTACGCCGCTCATGAGACCTGTCATCACAGACAGGTCAGAGGTCAAGGGTCATAAGATCAACAGGATCATGATGACAAATACACAGAAATAGGATATTTGTAGTTGTCAGTTCATGATTCACGGATGATGGCGTATGACGACAGTACTGTAATATTGTTGAGAGACGCATTTCTTGTTTATCAATCAATTTTGTTGCTGTTGTCTAATTGTCAGCTTCCTGGTTAATGGAGGATAGTGTAAAAAAATAAGTTGTAAGGACAGGACTATATATGACATGATCCCACATGACAGGGTGGACTTTGTCCATCTTTTTTCCTGTGTTTTGTGTTATTTCAGTTCCAGCGCTTTTTGGGACTGATCTACTCAAGTTTTGCGTGTACTAAAATTGATAACGCATGCAAAACTCATCTATTAAGTTTGTGCGCTGAGGATTGCATCTCTTAAATGTGCAAAAATAGTTTACCTGGCTGTCTTAATGTATATGCAGAATATATGCTGATTATCAAAACGCCCATATTACTGGGAGGAGATGCAAATATAAACATTTAGCACTCACAATGTGATTAATCAAAACGCTGTTTCTGTGTCTATATTTGGCACATTTGGAAGGTAGGGACAAACTGGTACAGTAATATAAAAAATATATATATTAGACCTGCTATATATTGACTATTCAGCAATGTCATCTTATAAGTTCATGACTGCTGGATGACTTAAGGGAGGGATTAAAACAAATTAAATTGTCTGCTGGTGTTTTTTTCATTGAGGAGGTTTATAATTAATATATCTGCCACATTAGAAAACTTCTGTCAAAATGCGTTTTCTTGCATCTGGATCATTCCAAATCTCAACACCGCGGCACCTCCCAGGGGTAAAAATTATGTTGTTTAGATTGCACTTCTATATTGCCAAGAAAAGGTGGAACACATTGTAGTTGTGTGCTGCCTGTTCCACAGCATAGCAAAACACCACAAGTTGGAGAATATGATACAGGTGTGCAGTAAATGAGCGTCTCAATGGGCACAGCCGGTACTACATGCAAAATTCACATTTAAAAATGGCGGTTTGCACCACTTTTGCACTTGCAGTTGTGCACGCAGTCTAAGTAGATCACCCGCAACACACTCATTAATAGTACATGCATTTAAGGTTTGCACATGCTATTTTAGCATGTTTTTGGGGTCCTAGCAGATCGCCACCTGCATTCTGTTATGCTTTGTGGCATATATGTAAACAGTCCTTTTAATAGGTATCAAAAACGAGGGAGCACCAGCGTGGCTGCAGCATATGACCCCTTGTGACCAGTATATTAGGGCCCTGGAATGGAAATAATACAAAACACAGGAAAATAATTCTATGGAGGGGGAACACTTCATTAAATCACAATTTTTAAGTAACAAATAATCACATACCTGTTGTTGTCTTTTTTCATCAGTCCATCAATTTAAGTTAAGTTAAAGTACCAATGATTGTCACACACACACTAGGTGTGGTGAAATTTGTCTTCTGCATTTGACCCATCCCCTTGTTCACCCCCTGGGAGATGAGGGGAGCAGTGGGCAGCAGCGGTGCCGCGCCCGGGAATCATTTTTGGTGATTTAACCGCCAATTCCAACCCTTGATGCTGAGTGCCAAGCAGGGAGGTAATGGGTCCCATTTTTAGAGTCTTTGGTATGACTCGGCCGGGGTTTGAACTCGCAACCTACCGATCTCAGGGCGGACACTCTAACCACTAGGCCACTGAGTAGGTAATTTGTTAGCTAACAGGCTATTTCCTGCTTCTTGAGGATCATATTAGACAAACAAGACCATAACATTTCTGATACTGGATAAGGGAGAAACAGTTACACAGCTACAAAAAAGAAACTCTAACAGCAGAAAAATAGGGGAATTAAGTATTTTTGTTTGTTTGTCTGGTCATTGAATTACACAAAAAAACAACTACTAATTATGTTGAAAAAAAACATGGACCCCATGTGTTAGCTTTCTAATTTTTGGTTTGTTAGCTAGCTACTTCCTGGTTTGTTAGACAGCTACTTCCTGGTTTGTTAGCTAGCTACTTCCTGGTTTGTTAGACAGCTACTTCCTGGTTTGTTAGCTATGTACTTCCTGGTTTGCTAGCTATGTACTTCCTGGTTTGTTAGCTATGTACTTCCTGGTTTGTTAGCTGTGTACTTCCTGTTTTGTTAGCTAGGCTACTTTCTGGTTTGTTAGCTTTGTACTTCCTGTTTTGTTAGCTAGGCTACTTTCTGGTTTGTTAGCTAAGTACTTCCTGGTTTGTTCGCTATGTACTTCCTGGTTTGTTAGCTAGCTACATCCTGGTTTGTTAGCTAGCTAGTTTCTGGTTTGTTAGCTATGTACTTCCTGGTTTGTTAGCTATGTACTTCCTGGTTTGTTAACTATGTACTTCCTGGTTTGTTAGCGTTGTACTTCCTGGTTGGTTAGCTATGTACTTCCTGTTTTGTTAGCTAGGCTACTTTCTGGTTTGTTCGCTATGTACTTCCTGGATTGTTAGCTAGCTACTTTCTGGTTTGTTAGCTAGGCTACTTTCTGGTTTGTTCGCTATGTACTTCCTGGTTTGTTAGCTAGCTACTTTCTGGTTTGTTAGCAATGTACTTCCTGGTTTTTTAGCTATGTACTTCCTGGTTTGTTAGCTATGTACTTCCTGGTTTGTTAGCTATGTACTCCCTGTTTTGTTAGCTATGGACTTCCTGGTTTGTTTGCTATGTACTTCCTGGTTTGTTAGCGTTGTACTTCCTGGTTGGTTAGCTATGTACTTCCTGTTTTGTTAGCTAGGCTACTTTCTGGTTTGTTCGCTATGTACTTCCTGGATTGTTAGCTAGCTACTTTCTGGTTTGTTAGCTATCTACTTTCTGGTTTGTTCGCTATGTACTTCCTGGTTTGTTAGCTAGCTACTTTCTGGTTTGTTAGCAATGTACTTCCTGGTTTTTTAGCTATGTACTTCCTGGTTTGTTAGCTATGTACTTCCTGGTTTGTTAGCTATGTACTCCCTGTTTTGTTAGCTATGGACTTCCTGGTTTGTTCGCTATGTACTTCCTGGTTTGTTAGCTAGCTACTTCCTGGTTTGTTAGCTATGTACTTCCTGGTTTGTTAGCTATGTACTTCCTGGTTTGTTAGCTATGTACTTCCTGGTTGGTTAGCTATGTACTTCCTGTTTTGTTAGCTAGGCTATTTTCTGGTTTGTTCGCTATGTACTTCCTGGATTGTTAGCTAGCTACTTTCTGGTTTGTTAGCTAGCTACTTTCTGGTTTGTTAGCTATGTACTTCCTGGTTTGTTAGCTAGCTACTTTCTGGTTTGTTAGCTATGTACTTCCTGGTTTGTTAGCTATGTACTTTCTGGTTTGTTAGTTATGTACTTCTTGTTTTGTTAGCTAGCTACTTTCTGGTTTGTTAGCTATGTACTTCCTGGTCTGTTAGCTATGCACATCCTGGTTTGTTCGCTATGTACTTCCTGGTTTGTTAGCTAGCTACTTTCTGGTTTGTTAGCTATGTACGTCCTGGTTTGTTAGCTAGCTACTTTCTGGTTTGTCAGCTATGTACTTCCTGGTTTGTTAGCTAGCTACTTTCTGGTTTGTTAGCTATGTACTTCCTGGTTTGTTAGCTATGTACTTTCTGGTTTGTACGCTATGTATGTCCTGGTTTGTTAGCTAGCTGCTGTCTGGTTTGTACGCTATGTATGTCCTGGTTTGTTAGCTAGCTACTTTCTGGTTTGTTAGTTATGTACTTCTTGTTTTGTTAGCTAGCTACTTTCTGGTTTGTTAGCTATGTACTTCCTGGTCTGTTAGCTATGTACTTCCTGGTTTGTTCGCTAGCTACTTTCTGCTTTGTTAGCTATGTACTTCCTGGTTTGTTCGCTATGTACTTTCTGGTTTGTTAGTTATGTACTTCCTGGTTTGTTAGCTAGCTACTTCCTGGTTTGTTAGCTAGCTACTTCCTGGTTTGTTAGCTATGTACTTTCTGGTTTGTTAGCTAGCTACTTCCTGGTTTGTGGATGACAACATAAGGTCTGATGAACTCAACTATTTTTTTATTCTTTACCAGAGAAAAATGTATAATAATGGCAAAAAAAACATTCCTCTAGCAAATCAAAGAGTGCAATTTTCACTGTTTGTCCAGCCATCAATTTTTTTTAGCTACCAGGCTACTTTCATGGAGGATGAGAAAGGATGAAAACGGAGTCTAATATTTTTTTGTGGCGGAAAAAACAGTTACATTGTGAAAACAAGTTAACGTGAGTGCAATATTGGTCTTTGTTTTGTCCGTCAATTTGTTAGTTAGCAAGCTACTTCCTGGTTCATGGATGATTATGTAAACTTTTAAAACAAAAACAAATTTCTGGCCCAGGAGGAACATGTTTATAATGACTCAAATCAGTCTGTCCGATAAATCACAAAATACCTTGTTGCTTTTTGCCATCCATAAGTCTGTTTGCTAGCAGGCTACTTTCTGATTCATGATAGGTAGACGAATTACACATGTATCCTGTATTTGCACCAGAAGGTGCAGATTTTTATAGAAATTTGCACTTTCTACCTGAACAATTACTCTTGCCTTAAAGTCGTTGTTTATTGAGTATGTCATAGTCAGCTCCACTTCATACATATAGTACATAATATACATACATATCTCCAGTGAACAGTCTTGTGCTCAATGGCAATATTATTATTTCACAAAAAAAAAAAAAATTCATTAATAAAATAAAATAAAATAAAATGTAATTAAATCAAACATATCTCAAAAGGGTAGTGGGAATAAGTATAAACTTTTGGAACCCCCCCCCCCTTTTTTTTTTACATAGTTACTTTAACTAATATCCAGTTTCCTCTGAACCACATTTTTATCACATTCATCTGGATCCACATAACTCAATTTGCCCAGAACAATGTGCTTACAATTCTCAATATATCATCATAAGTAAGTCATATAAGTCATTTATACTCACATTCAAAACAAGCCTAGACCTCACTATGCCGAACCAAAATACTAGATTGGTACAATTTCTTAAAATGCTCAATGTTCGAACAGTGTTTGAGTTAATCACTCAGGCTGTTCCATATTTTCACCCTACAGACTGAGACACAAAAACTTTTCCTTGTGTTAAGTGCTAAAGCGTGTTTATATTTTGCCGTTCCTCTGAGGTTTTACCCCACATCCCTTTCTATGAATACATTTTGAATATTTGCAGGCAATTGATAACTTATTGCTTTAAACATGATAAGCCCCGTCAAATATTCTACTAAATCAGGAAATTGTAACATTTTTTACCTTAAAAATAAGCTATTTGTGTACTCCTTGAACCCCACATTATGGATAATTCTAAGTGCCCGTTTTTGTAAGATTGTTAAGGGATGTATGTTGGTTTTATAATTATTTCCCCAAACTTTTGCACAGTAACTTAAGAAAGGATAAATGAGTGAATAGTAGAGTTACTGGAGGGATTGTCCATCTAGCTCTTGACATTTGTAAGCTTATTTTTGCTTTTTCGGCTTTTTATACCATACAGGAATTACTTCCACCTTCCCTATTTCGAGAAGAAACCATGTGTGTACATCAGGAGCTGGTGGCAGGACCAAAGACGACGGTTGTACAACTCCAACATAATGGACAAGATCGCTGACAAGCTGGTCAGTACTGACCGTATACAATTGTCTATAAATATAGTTTAGCACTGCACAAGCTAAATATGCATTCATTTATGTATGGCTTATCCTGTGCTACGTACGTTTAGTGTTATTAAATGAGGTAGACCTATTAGTTCACTCAGAGAGCCAAAAATAGCAGTCACAGACCATTGACTAACCAATAAGCCATGGCCCAGTATCGGGGAAAGGCAACTTCCACATTTCTAGCCCCGAGCTTGCTAACTGAAGCACCATTCAGCTCAGAAGGGAATAATATATCCTCATGCAACTTTATGATGGTGTCACACACCTTGGGTTCATTCTAGTCGCTAAGCCATGAAATGTTTCCATGTGCAGGAGGAGGGTCTAAATGACGTTCAGGAGATCATTAAGACGGAGAAGGCCTTTCCGGAACGCAGACTCAGGGGAGTTATGGAGGAGCTGAGCGTTGGCTGCAGGCAAGCTCCAAAATGTTAACAACTTGCAGTGAAATTCTGCCTTATATTGCGCTAAAGGGTTCAAAGGTTCGCTTTTGATTTTTTTGTATTTTCTGCTTTTTCCCCAGTCGGTTTGTAAATTTGGCTAACAAGGACATTAATCAGGCAGGCAGAACCAAACTGGACCGAGAGAGACTCAAATCCTGCATGAGAGAAATGGTGACAATTATAATAATAATGCAATAATGTTTTGCAACAGTTTCTTAAAGGGTGTTTGTTGTTGCTCACACAGGACAACATGGGTCAGCAAGCCAAACAGATGAGGACGCAGGTGAAGAAAAACATAGTAAAAGAGAAACTGAAGCTGATGCAAAACTTCCTGCAGAGACTTCGCTTCCTTGCTGATGAGGTAAACTATAAACTGTAATATACATCAGTATAGACTAGGTTTATACGGTTTACCGGTTCTATTAAAGTGCCGTGGTACTAATGAATTAGAAATTATACTATTCTGCCTTTGAAAAATACTTTATTATTAGTGCAGTCAAAACTGCCCACGTAGTGTAAACTAATGCAAGTGAAATAACTAAATTGTGTTACAAATTCCTACAATTTGTTTTACCTGCTACATGTCTTAGATGTGTAATTGTATCCATAGTATAGTTTTTAGTGTTTACTAATGATTGTATTTGTCTTAAAGCCAGACCAGGAGTGGCAACCATAAATCATGAAACATTTATTACAATGTCAATAACGTTTTTTATTCTATTCTAACCTAATAGTAGATTAGGTTAGACAGACTATATTTAATATGTAAAATTGTAAATTGTTCTTTGAGTGCAATAAGAAAAGCCCAATGTGTTTAATGACTTTTAATTTAATTTCAATCTTCTAAAATGTTTTTTTGAGTGCAATAAGAGATGTATGCATCTCTACGGGCTATCCGGAAAAAATTTAATAGAAATTTTGAAAAGTATCGATATACATTTTGGTACCGGTACCAAAATATTGGTATCGGGACAACCTTAGTATGGACCCACCCCTTTTAACATTAGGTACAAAGGATCCAAATGGTATCTTATATGGCTGCCACAACAACTTCCAGTCAGGATTTCGACCTCTTCATAGCACAGAGACGGCCCTTCTTAAAGTTATAAATGACATCCGTCTACACACAGACTCTGGCAAAACTTCAGTATTAATGCTTTTGGACCTCAGTGCTGCATTTGACACTGTCGACCACTCAATACTTTTGGACAGGTTGGAAAACTGGGTGGGGATCTCAGGCACAGTTTTAAGCTGGTTCAAGTCATATCTACAAGATAGGAACTATTTTGTTTCCATTGGTGACTTTGTATCAGAACCAACCAACGTAACGTGTGGAGTCCCCCAAGGTTCAATCTTGGGGCCGACTTTATTTAACATCTATATGCTCCCACTAGGACAAATCATGCAAAATAATAACATTGACCATCATTGCTATGCCGATGACACCCAAATCTATGTAGCGCTATCACCAAATGACTATCGCCCCATAGATCTTCTGTGCCAGTGCATTGAGCAAGTCAAACACTGGATGTGCCAAAATTTCCTACAACTAAATGAAGATAAAACTGAGATAATTGTTTTTGGTGCTAAAAAAGAAAGGTTTAAAGTCATCCAACACCTTCAATCACTGTCCCTGAAAACCTCAAATAAACCCAGAAATCTTGGGGTTTTTTAGATTCTGATTTACATTTCGACAGTCACATCAAATCAGTAACAAAATCGGCCTACTATCACCTCAAAAGTGTAAAAAGACTTAGAGGGCTCATGTCAGCTCAAGACTTTGAAAAACTTGTACATGCCTTTATTACCAGTAGGCTAGACTATTGTAATGGTCTCCTTGCAGGTCTTCCCAAAAAAACTGTCAGGCAGCTACAGCTTGTTCAGAACGCTGCTGCTAGAGTTCTAACAAAGACCAAAAAATGTGAGCACATTACACCAATTCTTAAATCCTTAAATTGGCTCCCTGTACATCAGAGAATTGATTTCAAAATCCTCCTGCTCACATATAAATCACTACATGGTCTAGGGCCCAAGTATATCACTGATATGCTCCCACTATATAAGCCCTCTAGATCACTAAGATCTTCTGAGACCAATCTGTTAGCGGTTCCAAGAGTAAACTCAAATCAAGGAAGAGCATCATTCAGTCACTATGCAACAAATAGCTGGAATAAACTTCCTGAAGATGTCAGACTCTCCCCAACTCTGACTACTTTTAAAACTAGACTGAAGACTTTTATGTTCACCTTGGCTTTCAGCTAAATCTTTTAATCTTTTAACTTTTAACGTCTGCACCGTTTTTATTTTTATTGTCTGCATTTTAATTTTGCTTTTATTTTCTTTAATTTCACTTTGTTGTCTGTGAAGCACTTTGAGTCTGCCTTGTGTATGAATAGCGCTATACAAATAAAGTTGCCTTGCCTTGCCTAGAAAATGCTCAGTTTTAATACAGGCACAGTTGTATTATATAATCGACTAAGTTGGAACACAATCCGTTGTAAGACTCATCAACCTTTAATTTGTTCTGCTTTTAACCAGTTTCCCATACATTAATTAAAATTAATTTGTTGTGGCCTGCCATGAATCAATTTGGACCTCTGGAAATTAGTTATGTTCCGATCAGGGTTTTCTGATTCCGATCATCCATGAGTGAGATCGGCCGATACTAATACCGATGAGGATCGCATGTATCAACTGTAGATTATTCGATTTATTTATGGTGAGTGCTATTGACAGTTTAACACTATCAACACAATATTAAAACAAGTTCCTTATTTTCTTTTATGACATACAATTGTTTGAGCAAAACAAAGTCAATACTACACAATAACTAAACAAAGGCAAAAAGTATTATTTACTGCTCATTTAAATCCTCTGGTGTTTGCTCTCAAAGTCCTCCTATGTTTAAGGAATTATTCTCAAAGTTTGTAAACATTACCAAAATAAAAAACACAGAAAATGTTGACATAATCACTCGAGTATCGATCATATACGGATACTACTTTTGGTATCGATACCACAAATGTATGGATGTATCCACCCTCCTCTTGAGTGTTGTGAACTGACTGTGACAATGCTGACACACCAACAGTTGTCATATTATCCTCGCTCTAGACTTTTATAAATCTACTTGTTAATTTCCTGTTAACAGCTGCTTACTTTCCACCTAAAATTCGATTGGTTTAGATCAGGGGTCTCAAACTCAATTTACCTGGGGGCCACTGGATGCAGAAACTGGGTGAGGCTGGGCCGCAAGAAAAGATTTCTTAAAAAAAATCTAACATGCACTTTTTAATTAATTCACCTTCTTTGAATGGCTTTCCCGCCCTAGCAACCATCTCACTCATCTTGTTGCCTCAGTAGACTGGTTTTAAAATTTGCAACCGGTTCACTCTCTCATCTCCCTGGTATTTTGCATACTCCTCAGCATGTCTAGTTGTATAATGACGTTTCAAATTGTATAGCTTGTGCACTGCAACTTTCTCTGTATCAACTACAGAAAAGAGCTATAAGGGTTATTCATAAAGTAGATTATTTAGAACACACTAACATATTATTTATTAATTCGGGTTTATTGAAATTACAGGAGCTAGTAAAGTTACAAACATTGTGTCATGTTTAAGGCTAAAAGTAAAACATTACCAGCAAATTTACAAAAAATGTTTGTCATCACTTGTGAGAATGAAGAGCATAGAAGAAAATGGCATTTCCAACATTAGTATTTAAGGACAACTTTTAAACAAATGTGCATATCAGTGGTGGGGGTTAAACTATGGAATTCTCTTTACAATGACATAAACAACTGTAAAAATATATTCCAATTGAAAAAATATATAAAGACAGAACAATAAAATCATATGGACAGCCATAAGTGTTTACATTTTGCTTTATATTTATTATTTTACTTATTTTTTGCCTGGTTTTGTATTTGTTTTGTATCATCCCGTGAGGTGTATATTACTTTTTTTTTTTTTTTTGTTCGGTTTGTACATCATGAAGTTTTGCACTTCTTGTGTTTTTTTGTTTGTTTTCGTTATATTTGGATGTAATTGTTGGTTCATTTGATATCATTAAGTAAGACTACGTAGTATGTTGAAGGGGGCAGAAAAAAAAAGATTTTTCTTCATCCTGCTCCTTCTCAGGCATTGGTGTGTAAATGTATAATTGAATAATTGAGGTATAATTGTCTATCGATCAAAGATGCACATCAATGAAGGAAATAAATAAAAATGAAATGAAATAAGACACGTCGGGGTGCTCCTGTGCTCAACAAAGAAATATTGCATCAAAAATCGTCTCTGTCTGGAGCCAACGGGAGGGGGGAGGGGGGCTCGCCGTGGAGTTTACAGTTACGGTAGCACAATTAGCCCCGAACGGGCTAACATCACCACTAACGTGTTACACGTGTGATTCACCCAGCGACTCTCTGTCAGAGTATCAGCGCTGGGGTCCAGTGCACCACACTTACTTTTGTATTGTCGTTCGCTCCTTCGGCGGAGTGCTCGTCTCCCCGCCCGGACTGTTTACAACGGCGCCGGTGGCGGGAGCGAGCAGGCGGGCGAGCGAGGGAGGCATTGAGGGAGGGAGGGAAGAAGAGTGTGTGCGGGTGTCGTGGACTCGTGGAAAAGCGGCAAAATGTTTCCCTGTTTGCATCGCGCAACTGACGTCAATGCATACTTGCCAACCTTGAGACCTCCGAATTCGGGAGATGGGGGGGTTGAGGTGTGTATGGGGGGGTTGAGGTGCGCGGGGTTGGGGGGAGGCGGGGGTGTTTGTGTAGCCCGGAAAAGTTAGGGCTGCAAAGGATTCTGGGTATTTTCCTGTTGTGTTTAGGTGTGGATGTTCTCCCGAAATGTGTTTGTCATTCTTGTTTGGTGTGGGTTCACAGTGTGGCACATATTTGTAACAGTGTTAAAAAATAAATAGAATAAAATATGACCACCCTCAGTGTGACATATATGGCTGCTCCCCAAGTATGTCTTGCAATAACTTGCGTGAGTCAGCAGCCCCATACAACGTGTGTCTGGGCCGTCACGCTGTTAGTACGGAGAAAAGGATGATGCGGTGACATTTTGTAGAGGACACTTAAAGCATTGCCATCGGCATGCCCTTGAGAGCTTTATACTACCAATCAGCTCCGCACACAACGCTGTCAAGCGCCATGCAATTAAAACTCGCGGGCCGCACTAACATTAAACTGTCACAGTGAGGTGGGGGCCGCACAATGACGTCTCGCGGCCCGCAATTGGCCCGCGGGCCGCATGTTTGAGACCCCTGGTTTAGGTATTATCATGCCTGCTCCTGGCTTGCTCTCGGTGTATAACATACAGTATTTAAGATTAAGATTAAAGATTAAAGTACCAATAATTTTCACACACACACTCGATGTGGTGAAATTTGTCCTCTGCATTTGACCCATCCCCTTGGGGAGCAGTGGGCAGCAGCGGCGCCGCGCCCGGGAATCATTTTGGTGATTTAACTCCCAACTCCAACCCTTGATGCTGAGTGCCAAGCAGGGAGGTAATGGGTCCCATTTTTATAGTCTTTGGTATGACTCGGCTGGGATTTGAACTCCAACCTACCGATCTCAGGGCGGACACTCTAACCACTAGGCCACTGACCCGTTCTCCAGTGTTAATGATACCTGATGATAATGATACTTAAGATACAAAGAAATGCAGTTTATAATGGACATGATTATTAGCGGCTCCACACTTTGTATGGAGATACATAATGAGCTGCAAGCTGCCTATCAGCAGGGAGACTAAAAATAAAAACAGTGTCAGCAAGAGGGGATCAGCATTTGTGATCAGTATCACACACTCTTTTTACAAAAAATATCCGATACTGATTATGGCTGATCGAGCGGCACATCCTTACCTTATCACATTTGGCGCTATTATAATGAGACTGTCTGCTTCTATCAGTGCTGCCAACTTAGATCACATGTATCAACTGTTAGTGCTGAAAACTAAGTGTTGTTGTACTTGTGCAATGACAATAAAGATCATACAATATGACAATAAAGACCATACCATACCAGACTATTTGTGGCTACATTTGCTGATTTTTTAGAGCCCGCTTTATTGTTTTGGGTTGGGTTTTTTTCAAAAAATTCACAACAAATCTAGCAACTTATTCTGGTCATACATGACAGCCGGTGACTAGAATTATGTATTTTTTGTCCCACCAAATGTCAATGCACTCACAGTTGTTTTTCCCTTGGTTGTAATACAATAACACGTAAAAAGAAGCAACCGAAAAAAGTTAATTTGTATTTATGAATGTATTCGCTCTGCATTTAATGTTTTTTTGTCACTTTTTGTCCTCTTGTAGGACGTTTTAGGCATATTTTGTAGGGTTACTAAATTATATTGAAATGTTTCATCTATTTTAAACTTTTTGTATAGCATTATTACCGTTTTACTTGCTTATTAACTCATTATATGATTACTGTCTAGCCACAGCACAGCATCCCTGATGTTTTTGTATGGATGATGAGCAACAATAAGCGCATTGCCTATGCCCGAATTCCCTCCAAAGACATTCTCTACTCCGTCGTGGATGAGGAGACAGGAAAAGACTGTGGTAAAGTCAAAGCAGTTTTTCTCAAGGTGAGTTGTCTGCGGCCTTTTCTTTCAAGCTTATCATTAAAGCGCTTGGATTAGAATTAGGGCTGTCAAAAATAATGCATTAATACGAATTAAAACATTGTCATTATAAACCTTTGTGCAAGTTTAAGATTGTCTAAACACACACTCTTAGAATTCGAAAGGGACCCGCTTATAACGGTGTTATAAGTCAGCAATATTTTTTTAAATCTTTAAACAACTATTGATATACCGTTTTTATTATTATGTTTACCCAACCTCAAGTTCGGTAATTAAAGCCTTGAATCGGTCAATAATTCCTGACATTGATTTTAATTTTACAGTGCCTGAGAGAGAAAGCAGGCAGGACTTGGTTGAGTTAATTGAGTTGACAGAAGTATTTTTATATACATATATGTATATATATGGCCAGCAATCGGAGGGTTCCTGGTTCGATCCCCACCTTCTACTAACCTAGTCACGTCCGTTGTGTCCTTGAGCAAGACACTTCACCCTTGCTCCTGATGGCTGCTGGTTAGCGCCTTGCATGGCAGCTCCCGCCATCAGTGTGTGAATGTGTGTGTGAATGGGTGAATGTGGAAATACTGTCAAAGCGCTTTGAGTACCTTGAAGGTAGAAAAGCGCTATACAAGTATAACCCATTTATCATTTCTTTATTTATATATATATATATATATATATATATATATATATATATATATATATATATACACATATATACATACATACATATATACATAAACATATATATATACATACATACGTATATACGTATATATATACACATACATATATACTAGTATTATGCAGACTCTGCAGGAAGGAACTTTCTTCTCACCAAAGTATGTTCATCTAAGATAGTACTTTAATAACAGAAAAGGAGTGACATTAATGTGGATGCATGTTTATTCATAAAAAAACATTTTAACATGAACATGTTTAAGTGTTTAATAAACATATTCGGTGCAATATATGCAAAATTCAACACTATTATATACCGGTAGATTAGAAATTAATATTTCATCGTGATTAATCCGAATTAATCAATCTGATTAAAATGTTTAATAGTTTGACAATTGTTTTGACTTTTTGCTCACAGCTACCTGGTAAAAAAGGCTTTGGCCACGCTGGTTGGACGGTACAGGCTAAGCTTGAGTTGTACTTATGGCTCGGTCTCAACAAGCATAAGAAAGAATTCTTGAGTGGTCTGCCTAATGGTTTTGAGGAGGTTAAAGTTGCTAAAGCGGGCCCTTCGCTTCACTCGGTGCCCCCTGTCAGCCTGGTGTATGACAGTAAGTACGACTAAGGATTTGGTCACTTTTACAAGAGAACTGCTTACTAGCTAAATGTGTGTCCAACAGTGAAGCAGGTCTTCCAGTTGAGAGCACACATGTACCAGGCCAGAAGTTTGTTTGCCGCTGACAACAGCGGACTTTCCGACCCCTTCGCCCGAGTCTTCTTCTCCACACACAGCCAGGTCACTGAGGTAACAATTTGAAACTGCGTTCCTTTTTGCCATATTTCCACACAAATATGTCACGTACTGCGTGTGCTGCTGCAGATTCTGAGCGAGACCCTTTGCCCTACGTGGGACCAGCTGCTTGTTTTTGACAACGTGGAGCTATTTGGGGAGGCCAGCGAGCTGAGAGACGACCCGCCAATCATCGTGGTGGAAATATACGACCAAGACACTGTGGTATGATCACGCTCAATACCATCAAGCACAGGAAAAATAAGTCAATGTGTTGTGCTCAATGAAATGTTTTGCTTCTCCATTCCTCATGTTCTGACCATTTGTACACCTCATTCCTACACCCCGTCTCTCATGTGAACGGCCTTGATCATGCATGCACAGAGTGTGAATGCATAGCATGGCAGACACTGAATTGGAGTTAGTAAGGTCACTAGCATGAATTGTTGCTGTTGATGCAATTATTCATGGCCATTTCTGCAGCAGTAATGCTGCACTGATAATACATTTGCAAAGAGCTCTACTTCTTTGGCGCATATAGAGCTGAATATATATATATAAATATTTCCAGTAATTTCCAAGGGGAAGCTTGGCAAATATTTAACACTTTCCATGGGAATTGATGGGAATGACTCTGCATAACACGTTGATTGGCAAGATTGGCCCTTGTGTGTGAATGTGAGTGTGAATGTTGTCTGTCTATCTGTGTTGGCCATGTGATGAGGTGGCGACTTGTCCAGGGTGTACCCCGCCTACCGCCTGAATGCAGCTGAGATAGGCTCCAGCACCCCCCGCGACCCCGAAAGGGACAATCGGTAGAAAAATGGATGGATGGATGGACTCTGCATAACTTCAAATGACAATTTCACCGAATAGGAAAAAACATAAAAAATAGAACAATTGAATTAAATTTACTGAATGGGTCTGTAGAGGAGTTGTGTGCTGTATGCAAATAAATATCCTATATTATTTCCAGTTTATTCCCCAACAATCTCATGGAAAGTTTTCCACCTTGATTCACAGAAATTCAAGTATTTTTTTTTTACTTGCAGGCTTTTTCATCCTCATTCCAACCATATGCCTCTAACCTTCACTGCCATCCAGTGGTTGCAGTGAAAAACTGCACCTCCCACATCCTTGCCATTTCCTTTGTCCCTTGAGTGTCTCCACTGCCCATTATTATGATCCTATGTCCAGGGAAAGGCAGAGTTCATAGGTCGGACATTCGCCAAGCCCACCATTAAGATGTGTGACGAGCACTACGGCCCTCCAAGGTTTCCACCACAGTTGGAGTACTACCAGATTTACAGGGGGAACTGCACTGCAGGAGAACTGCTTGCAGCTTTTGAGCTTCTTCAGGTAACCCACAATTTCAAATAACAGGGGACATTATATGCGTTTCCATACTTTATTCCTTTTTCCTTAATATCCAATCCTATGTTGTGTTCCGGTTTTCACACCCCTGCTTTCCCCATTTGTAAACAAACTGCTCGGGTGTCCCTCCGCTCTCTCCTTGTCTTGTGAAACATCCATCCCTTCTGCCCTCTTGCACCCTCTCCTGGTGCTTCCAGATACCTTTTGATGGTGAGGAGATAAGGCGAGCTCTGATTGCTGTCCATAACTTTGCTGTCCCTCAGATAAAGGTGCTTTTCTCTTTTCAAACCATCACTTGTTGTATTTCTTCTCTACTGACATGAGTATCTGTCTCCTCTACACTTATCTGACCATCATATCTAATCCATCCAATTAAAAGAAAGAAATGTACAAACTTTGCCAGCCTTGGGAACATCAATCCATTCACTTTCCACCAGTCGATATAAAATACATACTACATTGCAGTATTTTTAACGAAGGGTGTGCCGATACAACCTTTTCACTTTTGATACATTACCAATATGGGAGCCTTAAGTATCTTCCGATACCAATATTAATCCGATATAAACAGGAATCATACACACTTTTGTTATTTTAAAGTGTGAAATGTTAGAAAAGGCTTGATCAAGTGAACTTAGTCAAACAGCCAACAATGGTAGGTATGAAAAACACTAACCTATTTATTATGGAGTGGACTTACCGGTATGCGGTCTTTAAGTTGAAGTGGAGGGATAATTGTTTTTTGGAAACACCGAGTGGCCACAATAATTTATTTAGTTGCTCATAGACGCAGTAAATTGAATGATGAAGACCCGTTTGTTACTGGTTACTCTTTGCCGTGGATACTTTGTATGTGTAAGTAATATGTAACTTTGATACTTGTTTATTGACAAAGGTGGTGTTTTAGACTGCTACATTGTTCAATAAAAGACACTTATTTATGTGTAGCTTGTGTACTATTGTTTGCGTAGCTGCCAGCTCCTCGTAGCCTATAGCCTATCATGTTTACCTTTTGTAAATGACTTAACTAAAATACAAGAAAAGACCAACCTTGTTTGCTAATTGGAGGATATTTAAATGTGAAATGGCTGTCCATCTTTGCACAAGTAAACGCGTTGCAGGACTGCTTATATCTGACATTTTACATGCAAGCCAATATAATCCTGTTTTGTTGCTAATATCGGACCAACATTCCGATATCAATATCGAGACATCCCTATTTACAACAAACGCAATTCAAAATGGTCCCACAGCAATAATAATTTCAGCCTGTTTATGCAGCTAATGGGTGTGCCTCTGCTAGTTGCTGCCAAGTGGTGAAATCCATCTAGCCCCACGTCTGTTACAGCTAGCACATACAAGACATAATATAATGCATTGTTTTAACCACGCTAGATTGGTCAAGGAGGGACAGCGGACCTTCCTCCTCTTGAAGGACCAACAGACTCAGAGCGAGGACCAATTGTCCCTGTGCCCTTGGGGATCCGGCCTGTCCTGAGTCGCTACCGCATAGAGGTAAAGGTTTAACAGCTGACATTTTTTAAAAGGTTTTGGAATCATCTTGTTGTAATACGATACTTTTGTTTGATTCAGGTTTTATTTTGGGGCTTAAGGGACCTTAAGAGGATTAACCTGGCCCAGGTGGATCGGCCCCGCGTGGACATTGAGTGTGCAGGGCGAGGGGTTCAGTCCGTCCTTATCCAAAACTACAAAAAGAACCCAAATTTCAGCACTTTGGTCAAATGGTTTGAGGTGGTGAGTGTCATTGTCCTGCATAGCTCATATAAATACTTAGGCATGTTTATTATTACAAGAGTCATGTGTACCTGTTTTCTCATCAGGACCTCCCTGAGAATGAGCTTCTCCACCCCCCACTCAACATCAGGGTGGTGGACTGCCGAGCGTTTGGCCGCAACACCCTGGTTGGTTCCCATGCTGTCACGTGTCTGAGGCGGTTCATCTACTGCGCTCCAGACAAGTCGTCCAATAACTGGGGCAGTGCAGGTACGACCCATTCACATACACTGACTACTGTGAGGGATAACAAAACGATGTATCAGCTAATGATCTATCCCCTAACATAATGAATAAGTAAAACACCATGGGACCTAAAACAGAGCCCTGGGCAACACTGTTGCTTGTATAAAGGAATTGTCTGCCATTGTACATTGTCACTTTATTTTCTAAATTTGTTGATTCTTTTTCATCACTAGAGCTCCGCTCTCATGAGTACATATTTTTAAAAACAGTGATTTTCTTTTCTGATAGGTGAAAATCATGTATAGACCATTATCAGAGCCTGGAATTAGTGGTGTTGTTAAAGTATATTAAAAAAAAAAAAAAAAAAATCTTCTTCCTCACTAACTTTGTTGACTTCACCGCTTGCTTTGGGCTGCTGGGATTTTTTTTATTGTCTTAATCTTCCTTCCCATTGCGTTTCCTTTTCTCTCTCTCTCTCTGCTTTTCTTGCATGTCGTCGGCTGTCCTCTCCTCTCCTGACGCCTGCCGTCTCTCCTGTCCGCTTTTGGGCCTTGCATCATGCAAACAGCTAAACTAATGAATGGCTACATGGTCCTGACCAATGGTGGCACCCAGCCTCGCTTCTCACCCAGTGTTTCCTCGCGCACTTTCTCTCGCTCCACAGGTGACATTATCGTGAACATGGAGCCGGAGCCTGCGGTCCGAAAAATGGACACGTTTGTCAAGTTAGACGCTGTAAGATTTTTTTGTAGTAGAGCATTGCCTGCTAATTTCTATAGAGTGTGTTGTAGTACATATGTGTATTTTTGCTGTCATTGCTGTATATTCCCTTGCATGCATTATTGTGTTATTAATCCCTGTACTTTTTATGTAACATCCCCCATTGTAGACGTCTGACGCTGTTGTAAAAGTTGACATGGTGAGTTACTTGTTACTATAGAAACTTGGCAATGAAGATTAGGCAATGGCTTTACTGGTACGGAAATGAAGCAGAGAATCCCCTTTGAGTCTGAATGGCTTCAACAGATTGAAGAAGAGAGCGACAAAGACAAAAAGAAGAAGAAGAAGAAAAAGAAGGGAGTGGAAGAAGAGGAAGAACCAGATGAGAGCTTGCTAGATTGGTGGTCCAAATATTTTGCTTCCATAGAGACACTAAAAGAGGTTTGTTTGAGTCGGCACGCTAATGTTGTCCTTACGTTTAAAGGAGGATGAATAAAATGTCTTTTTAGACACTCAGGGCTCAGGAAGAAGCTCAGGCTGAAGCAGAGGAGAGAGAAGAACTGGAGATTGCAATAGAGGCTGCAGGTATGTAACTGATCCGGCTGTGCACCTTTATCTCAGCATCTGTAATAGAATATTGAATAAGCCATGATCGCGCTTTCTTGGCTGTTACGCTTAAAAGAAAACTGTTTTTATGCAAGTAAGCAGTAGAGCAAATTTAGGACTGAAGGAATTGAAAGTATAACATGTACTGTTATTACGGCTGATCCTGTGACGATGTGGCCGCATGTTAGCGGCGGGTGTCGTGATCCCAATGTGCAAAGGACAGCAGGTAAAAGGTATTTAATATATATAAGGACTGGTGCAGCTTTGAGTGCACACAAAGAATAGGGGAAGCTATGCAAACACGGGACAAAACCAAAAAGGCTACCAGGTAACGTAACAGGATGCTAGCGGTAAGCAACAGCGGGGCAAGCGTTCACAAAACAATGTTCCAACAAAGATCGCAGCAACAGCTAAACCTAAGTAGTAAATTGCACACTGAGGACAGGTGCGCTGGCAAACAAAGTTAAGATGAAGCTACGACCAGAAAAAAGAAGTACAAACTAGAAATAAAAGCGCTTGACAGGAATTAAAACACCAAACATGGGAAAAAGTAAAGGTGCTGCTCAGACCAGAAGCAGGAAGTGGAAACTAGAAAATAAGAGCACTGAACAGGAACTAAAACACCAAACATAGGAAAAAGTAAAGGTGCTGCTAAGACAAGAAACAGGAAGTGAAAACTAGAAAATAGGAGCGCTACAAAGGAACTAAAGCCCCAAACATAGAAAAACGCACACAAAAACAAAACAAGGCATGACTTGATGCTACAGGTCATGACAGATATGTGAATGTCTGCCTTTGTATTCAGGAAGTGCGGGTTTGAATTTGAATTTGCTCCGTCTTCCTTCCACACCCAAAAAACATGCACTTTAGATGAACTGTTGACGCTAGAATACATCGTCCAAAGGTGCGAATGTGTGGGATTGGCTCCAGCTCTAACGTGACCAAATTAAGGATAAGCAGTATGAAAAAAGGATTAACAACAGAAGTAGCAAACCGAGGAACCTGCTCTTCAATCAATCAATCCATCAATCAAAGTTTACTTACATAGCCTTTAGTCACAAATGTCTTAAAGGGCATCCTCGGCTCAGATCCCACATCAGGGCAAGAAAAAACTCAACCCAATGGGAACAACGTTAAACCTTGGAAGGGACCGCAGATGTGGGATGAATTTTAGCGATATTACAGAGATGAAAGAAGGCTGTTTTAGTAACACTCTTAATGATTGACTCAAATGAGAAAGTTGGGTTGAAGATAATACCGAGATTCTTTACAGAGTTGCATTGTGTAATTGTTTCCTTGTCAGATGTTACAAATAGGTCTGGCAGGACCGATAATCAGCATTTCCGTTTTCTTAGAGCAAAACGTTGCTGGACATCCATTGTTTAATTTCATTTAGACACACCTCCAGGTGACTACAATCTGGCATGTTAGTCAGCTTTAGAGGCATGTAGAGTTGGGTGTCATCAGCATAACAGTGAAAGCTAACACCGTATTTGCGTATGATGTCACCTAGCGGCAGCATGTAGATGCTGAAGAGTCCAAGGCCAAGAAGAGAACCCTGTGGAACTCCACACGTTACCTTAACATACTCCGAGGTCATGTTGTTATGGGAGACGCACTGCATCCTGTCAGTAAGATAGGAGTTAAACCAAGAAAAAGCTAAGTCTGACATACCAATATGTGTTTTGATACGTTCTAATAGAATGTTATGATTGACGGTATCGGAAGCAACGCCAAGATAAAGTGGCAGCAACATGGATGACGCATCAGCATCCATAGTTAGCAATAGCTCATTAGTCATTTTTGCGAGGGCTGTCTCCGTAGAGTGATTTGCCCTGAAATCGGACGAAAAGGGTTCACAGAGATTGTTAGACGCTAAGTGTTCATTTAGCTGCTGTGCAACAATTTTGTAGAGGATTTTCGAGATAAAGGAAAGGTGGGACACCGGCTGTTAGTTTACCAAGAGGTCAGGATCGAGGTCAGGTCTTTTAAGCAGAGGATGAATAACCGCTTTTTTGAATGCTAGGGGAACAGTGCCAGGGGAAAGTGATAAGAACTGATGGTCCTAATATTACAAACAGCTCCTTGATAAGTTTCCCAGGAAGTGGGTCAAGTAAACATTGTTTGTTTTGTCCCATTTACAAGTCGCACGAGTTCCTCTAATGTTATTTCTTCAAGAACAGAGAGATTATTTTGGAGGGAAATATCCGTTGTACATACATTCGTGTCTGCGTTAATAGAACCCAGTTATAGCTGGGACGCATTATCTTTAATATCCTTTTTAATTAGTTCAATTTTCTTAGTAAAGAATTTCATAAAGTCATCAGCCGAGTGTGGAGCTACTGAGTAGAGTCCCTTGTTGGGTTAGCGATGCTACTGTATTAAACAAATATTTAGGATCGTTTTTATTGAGGCGGATGAGATTGGAGTAGTAATTAGTTTTAGCTAAGGTAAGCGCGTGTTTATAAGTTATTAACCTATCACTCCAGGCTTGATGGAAAACCTCAAGTTTATTCGCACGCCATTTGCGTTCCAGCTTTCTACATGATAGTTTAAGAGCTGTGGTTTCTTCTGTAAACCAGGGGGTACACCTTTTAGGGGCCTTACTGTACATCATGTGCAAATGTTGTCATGTGCCATTTTATCATCAACGTGCCGTTTTATCATCAACATGCACCATGTTCATAATTATTCCGTGACTTCAGCATAACCTCACTGCACTGGAATGCACAGGACATTTGCTAATAATCATTTGACAGTACGTCCGTCACACCGGCCGACTGTTGTGACATTTGTGTGTGTACAATCCCGCCTCACCCCATCATGCCATCCTTCCTACCCCACCTTCACTCAACCCTCCGGTCAGATATCAAATCTGATGACCTTGTTCGGAAAGGCTCCAGGACAAAGGACAAGTACAAGAAAAGCTCCAAAGACAAGAGGAAGGGCCACGCTTTGGACGGAGCTGAGAAACGGACAACAAAAGCAAAAGTAGACGAGTTATTGGTGAGTATTTAATGCTGAGGGACCATCATTTACGCAGTATGTGACAAAAAACATACGGGGCCCGAAACAGACCCTTGAGGAACGCCAAGTGGAATAAAATAATTTGTTTAGAGGCCATTTCTAATTTTTAAATTGTGTTTGTTGATCTGTTCGGCTTTCAATGAGTACAAACTCGCCATGTGTGTTTTGTTGACTTGCTCAGGTGTACAACAAGGAGCTGGAAACAGAATACGGCAACTTTGAAGACTGGCTGCACACCTTCAACCTGTACAGAGGGAAAGCCGGGGATGACGACGAACATGCGCAGGATGATGACAGAATTGTCGGACGATTTAAGGTGCTTTGTGCCCTACTTGAACGTACAGTAAATCGGAGGATCAAAATGGAAGCGTTTTGTATAACCTCCTGTTCTTCTGTGATTCAGGGTTCCCTGTGTATGTACAAGCTACCATTGTCAGAGGAGATCACGAGAGACGCTGGATTTGATCCGAATATGGGCATGTTCCAGAGCATTCCTCATAACGACCCCATCAATGTGCTTGTCCGAGTGTATGTGGTCAGGGTATGTTACCTACTTGCTGGCCTAAGTGATGCTAACTTAACCGCTAAAGATCTCATGAGGTTGTCCTCTACTTTAGGCCACAGATCTGCATCCTGCTGACATCAACGGCAAGGCAGACCCGTATGTTGTCATCAAGCTGGGAAAGACAGAGGTCAAGGACAAAGAGAACTACATCTCCAAGCAGCTCAATCCGGTATTTGGCAAGTGAGTCACACTAATCGCAGATTAGGGTTGGGTTTTAAAAAAATATATTTTTTTATCAGTTACATGGAGTTAGCCTTGGTACTGTATTAGGCAGTACATTGGGACGGTATAGCTCGGTTGGTAGAGCGGCCGTGCCAGCAACTTGAGGGTTGCAGGTTCGATCCCCGCTTCCGCCATCCTAGTCACTGCCGTTGTGTCCTTGGGCAAGACACTTTACCCACCTGCTCCCAGTGCCACCCACACTGCTTTAAATGTAACTTAGATATTGGGTTTCACAATGTAAAGCGCTTTGAGTCACTTGAGAAAAAGCGCTATATAAATGTAATTCACTTCACTTCACTTCACTACATTGCTTTTGGGCGGCGTAGCTTGGTTGGTAGAGCGACCTGAGGGTTCAAGGTTCAATCCCCGCTTATTCCATCCTCGTCACTGCCGTTCTGTCCTTGGGCAAGACACTTTAACCGCCTGCTCCCAGTGCCACCCACACTGGTTTAAATGTAGTTTAAAGATGTAGATTATGAGTTTCACAATGTAAAGCGCTTTGAGTCTCTAGAGAAAAGCGCTATATAAATATATTTCACTTCACTTGGTATCTAGACAGGCTGCTGTAATAGAAAGAAAACACAATGGGAGCTATGCAAAAACGAGCGCATCCTTAACTCTTGATTAGTAGTTGGTGCTTCTTTGTCCTGATTTGTGATCATGAATAACTTTGTCAGTCATTTAGCATTACATATATCTGCTGTTCGTTTTAACGTGTTTATGTTGAATAGTTGATAGTATGAAAATATGGATATTGGACACAATGATTTGACAGGAGGGATGGGTACCGTTCATATTTTAACCGATACGGTACCTGGGAATCTATACCAGTACTCAACAGTACCAATTTGTGGTACGTTTGTGTGTGTTAATAGATGTTGTTTTTGATAATAACTTCTCATTTTAATTGCAACATTTACAAATAAGATGATTATGATAACTGCTGTCCAGTTGTTATATCTTGTTTTATTATCATCATCATATCATTTGCAAGTATGACATTAATTTGCAAGTCCAAGATGTTACACCGTGGACCGATTGGTACCGGGCCGCACAAGAAATAAAAAAATAAAAAAACAAACAATTTTTTTTATTTTGATTAAATCAACATAAAAAACACAATATATACATTATATATCAATATAGATCAATACAGTCTGCAGGGATACAGTCCGTAAGCACACATGATTGTATTTCTTTATGACAAGAAAAAAATGTAAAAAAAAATACCATACCCCATACCCCCCGGTCCGTGGGACAAATTTTCAAGCGTTGACCGGTCCGCAGCTACAAAAAGGTTGGGGACCACTGCCCTAGATAATATGCCTTACCTTATACACGCACCATAATAATACTTGTATGTTTAATGCGCCGACAATCCATCAAGCGGTGTGGCTTCATAGCTTACCAAAGTCATACTAAAACATTTTGAGAGATTTTTGAGCGCCGTGTGTAATGTTCTATATTTTCAATGGAACACATAAAATGTTGGTGTTGTTTACTTGAGTCATATAAGAGTCATATATCTTATGTTTTACTGCCATCTACTGGTCACACTTCTATACACCATGTACTAAATAAAATTGCTTCAAGGTGGGTAAACAAAACCAGAATTATTCTGTACATTAGGCGCACCGGGTTATAAGGCACACTGTCGAGTTTTGAGAATAAAAATGATTTTAAGTGCGCCTTATAGTCCGGAAAATAGGGTAGTTACTTTTAGTTTGTTACACTTGACTTATTATGTCAATGTGAAGAGGTTTAGCTTGGAGGTTCAATTGATGGTTTAATACGGAAATTGGGAGAATTGTAGAAAAAAAATCCTATTTTCTGTTATCTAAAAATGGCGTATAATTACTTAATATGTCCACCCCTGCTCAGATACCCTTGTGTCCTTTCCCATCCCTCCATGCAGGTCATTTGACATTGAAGCAACATTCCCCATGAAGTCCATGCTGACGGTTTCCGTTTACGACTGGGATCTCGTGGGCACAGACGACCTGATTGGAGAGACAAAGATCGACTTGGAGAATCGCTTCTACAGCAAATACAGAGCCACCTGTGGCATTTCTTCCAGCTACTCCGTGTAAGTGACACTTGCAAGACATCACTCAAAACAGTTGGACACTTGAAATCTTTCACTTGTGTGTCTTTGTTAGGCACGGATACAACGTGTGGCGTGATCCTTTGAAGCCCAGCCAGATCCTAGCAAAGTTGTGTAAGGAAGGCAAGATTGATCCCCCTCAATACGGCCCTGGAGGAAAAGTCAAAGTGGCTAAACGTATTTTTATCGGACCAACAGAGATCGAGGACGAAAACGGTAGGACGGTGAATTTTGCAGGCTTTTTTCCAGTTATGTTGTTTTTTAAGTGTTGCTTCCTGTGGTTTAAGGTCTGAAGAAGCAGACAGAAGAACACTTAGCTCTGACCGTGCTAAACCACTGGGAGGAAGTCCCCCGGGTGGGCTGTCGGCTCGTCCCGGAACATGTGGAGACAAGACCCCTGCTGAACCCTGACAAACCAGGCATTGAGCAGGTTAGACATTTTAAGGTCACCAAAGTGTGCGTTAGTATTGATGTTACTTAGCTCAGCTTTTTTCTATAATTTTCAAACATGTTGAGTGTGCAAGTGTAAACATGTGATAATGTTCACAATAAACTAAACCATTACAATATCATGCACAAAGGGTCGCATCGAGATGTGGGTGGACATGTTCCCTATGGACATGCCGGCTCCTGGGCCCGCTATCGACATATCACCCCGAAAACCAAAAAGGTAAGCCTGGTGTGTTTAAATGCATTGCTTGTAATATTTGAATCAAAACAATAACAAAAGATGTAGTTTAACAGCGTGGAATCATGGAATTTGGCATCATTGTCAATGGCATTATTGAGGTATTGTACTGCTACTTTGTTGTTTTTTTGAACCAATTATAATCCTATAAGTGGTTATATTTATTTGAAATGTATATACATCTTAATTTCAAGCTATAAGTAAACTGAGCTTACACAATATAAACCTAAGTTAGCATCGTGTTTGCATACAATGTAATGTCAGGACAACTACTTATGGCCGCCTCCTCCCCATACGCAGTATATGTGGTATGCGTAGGGCCCCACAATCCAAACCCTAACCCCGTTTTGCTTGAATATGCGAACATACAGTAAAATATCAAACAAACAATGAATAACGGATACAATTTTCCGCAAATATATTCCTAGCACCTTCCTGAACACAATGGCAAATTTCCCCAGAACTTTTTATTGTCCTTTGTGCACACAATATTGATAAGCAGATATACTGGGATTGTGCCAAGAACATATGCAACTTTATGTTTTGATTATGTTAAATGTTTTTTCTTCACATTTATTTAATTTCAGCACAAAACATGCATCAAATTAAATTCATGTTTGATTTAAAAAGTATTAACATTGTTTCATATTAATAAAAAATTGTGAAAAAAAAAAAAATGTCAGGAGGGGTACTAAAAAAAATAAAAAAAATCTTGCCTAGTGCTCTAATTTTGCCAGCTACTACAGTATATTCCATTTTATTTTGTGTATTTAAGTAGTAATTTATGTGTTTTCATGTAATCAAAGATGGTTTACATTTTGTACAATTTGTAGATGTGTTCATATATTTACAAATAATTTCTCAATTGACTAGCTGGTTAAAACAATAACCATTAGCTCCATGGCCGTAACTAGGATTTGACAAATACCGAGGTCAAAAATTGGTTGTCCAAGAAGCACTTTGAAAAGCCTGAACTCAAAAAAAAAAAGTTATATTACCTTGAGCAACACAATGAATTTCCAGAATAATAAAAGCTTTAATTGAGCAAAAACTATCTATCACTCATTTAACATATTTAATAATCAGCATTATTTTTGTCACTTTTTTATTAATATCCTGAAGTTTAGCAAATACGAAGGTCCTGGGTTCGATTCTGCGCTCTGGATCTTTCTGTGTGGAGTTTGTATGTTCTCCCCGTGACTGCGTGGGTTCCCTCCGGGTACTCCGGCTTCCTCCCACCTCCAAAGACATGCACTTGGGGATAGGTTGATTGGCAACACTAAATTGGCACTAGTGTGTGAATGTGAGTGTGAATGTTGTCTGTCTATCTGTGTTGGCGACTTGTACAGGGCGTACCCCGCCTTCCGCCCGAATGCAGCTGAGATAGGCTCCAGCACCCCCGCGACCCCAAATGGGACAAGCGGTAGAAATTGGATGGATGGATGGATGGAAGTTTAGCAAATTAAACAATTTTAACAAAATGAAAACATAAATTTAAAAAACATACCAAATACTCTACCACAAACAGCGTTCGAACCCAATATTTTCTGCTTTGCACTGCAAGTACCGGTACTAATGACGTCCACCGGAAGTGACGTGGTAAACTTTGATTTCACATTTTAATCAGTGACAGAGCATGACTTGGCCAGGAATACGTTTGGGGTAAAATATTAAAAAGCGCTTTTGTAATATTCATAGCCAAATGCCACTCACCCTATGTTGGATGAGTGGCATTTTAATCAGGCATCTGTTTAGGCAACTACATACTCAAGGTGGCCCGGTAGGGGTCCTGGCTTGGAATGAGGAAGTCAGTAGACAACACAGCTAACGGTAGAGAAGTTGGATAGAGATGACCTGTTGGAATAAAAACACAACTCAAAGCCTGAAGAAATCGTCCTGCAGTTTATTCCATACATGGGAATATTACATGGTGTCAGAATAGAGGAGCAGAACCGACACTAACATGGAACCGACAGGAGTGCCGTCGCCCCGCATGGATTGGGACTCTCTCGATTTACCGGGAGAATGGAGAAAGTTCAAGCAGCATGTTGGACTGATGTTTTCCGGCCCGCTACAAAGCAAAGGTGAAGCGGAAAGATGCAGCTATTTACTCCTGTGGGTAGGAGAGAAAGGGCGAGAAATTTTTAATACGTGGGTCCTGACTGCGGAGGAAGTAAATGTACTGACAGGGTACTACGACCGTTTTGAAGCATATGTTACACCCAAAAAGCACACAATATTTGCTAGATATAGGTTCCAGGAAAGAGTGCAGGGACCTAGTGAATCATTTGAGCAATTTGTGACCAGATTGAAGCTGCTAGCAAAGGATTGTGATTATGCGAACAGGGATGAGATGGTCAGAGACCGCGTTGTGTTTGGGATACATTCAGCTAAAGTGAGAGAAAAGCTCTTAAACGTTGGATCCGAGTTAACGCTAGACAAAGCCATAGATATAGCTAGATCACACGAGTTAACCCAGACGCAGACTAAGGCTCTCAGCGGAGTCACCAGTAGCCCGTGTGAACAGCAGCTAGTACATGCGGTACACTGGCGCGCATCAAACGGTGCCGCAGAGAAAACGGAAAACATGCGAGTAAGTGATAGAGGCGCAAAACGGACAAGGAACTGTAGCTACTGTGGTAATAAATGGCACAGGAACTTAGACGACTGCCCAGCTAAAGGAAGACAGTGTGCTAAATGCTCAAAACTAAATCATTTTAGTGCCGTTTGTAAATCTAGCCAGTACACCAGGAAGACAGTGCATGAAGTAAGCCAAAGCCCTGAGTCAGACACAGACGAATTCTTTGTAGATGCAGTTCAGAGAGAGCGTGTTGAAGAAGTAGAGCAGGCTTTTGCATGTATTGAAATGGGCAAGCAGGGAACAGAGCTGAGGTTTAAGCTAGATACTGGGGCCCATTGATTGATTGATTGAGACTTTTATTAGTAGGTTCCACAGTGAAGTACATATTCCGTACAATTGACCACTAAATGGTAACACCCGAATAAGTTTTTCAACTTAACAGGTTAACATAATTCCTCTTAGAGAGTACCACAGCCTTAAACAGGAGTCTAAGCTTCAACCCACCACACGCAGACTGACAGGCTACGGGGGAGAACAGCTAAAAGTAAAAGGCACATGCACAATAAATTGCAAATATAAAGCATGCTGCATGATGTTGGACTTTTACATCGTAGAAACGCAAGCGCCCCCTGTACTAGGTCTACAAGCATGCCTGGACATGGATCTCATCAAGTTAGTGCTGTCAGTCACTGCGCCGCCGCCGCTTGAGAAAAAGACAGTGATGGAGGAGTTTAGTGACGTGTTCAAAGGGATCTGATTATTTCCCGGGGAATGCAAAATCCACCTGGACCCGAACGCAATACCTGTGGCGGCCCCTCTAAGAAAACTTCCACACAAGCTACGCTGTCAACTAAAGGTAGAGCTACGAGAGATGGAAAACACACACATCATCGCCAAGATAACTGAACCAACAGAGTGGGTAAATCGGCTAGTGGTCGTCGAAAAACCACGGACAGGCAAGCTCAGAGTATGCCTGGACCCTAGAGACTTGAACAAGGCCATTATGCGCCCGCACTACCCACTACCAACACTGGAGGACATCACGTCTGAGCTAACCGGAGCGCGCTACTTCAGCGTAATGGACGCCCGCTCAGGAAATTGGGCCATCAAACTGTCAGAGGAATCGTCCAAACTCACAACGTTCTGCACGACGTTCGGGCGTTACCGATTCCTGCGGTTACCATTTGGACTCATCTCAGCACAAGACGAATTTCAGCGGAAAATAGACGAAACCTATGAGGGCCTTGACGGCGTACTCGCAATCGTTGACGACATCCTCATTTACGGAGCGACCAGGGAGGAGCATGACAGAAGGCTCCGTACTATGCTGCAGAGGTCACGGGAGAGAGGAGTCCGGCTCAACCCGGAAAAGAGCACCGTCGGAGCCACTGAAGTAAGTTACTTCGGGCATCGGCTCTCAGCAGACGGTCTCAAGCCAGATCCAGACAAAGTATCCGCCATCAAGAACATGGAGCCGCCAAAGAACCGGGCAGAGCTAGAGACTGTGCTAGGCATGGCCAACTACCTGGCCAAGTTTGCCCCCTGCCTCTCCGAGGTGAACGCGCCCATGCGACAGCTGCTGAAGCAATCCAGCGAGTTCCTGTGGGACAAACAACAGGACGCAGCGTTCCAGAAGATGAAAGACGTGCTCACCATAGAACCGGGCCCAGTCTTGGCCTATTTCGATCCGGAGAAACCTCTCAGTCTACAGGTGGATGCTTCGAAGTACGGGCTCGGAGCCGTGCTGCTCCAAGAGGGCAGACCCATCAGCTATGCGTCCAAATCCCTTACAGACAGTGAGATCAACTATGCGCAAATAGAGAAAGAAATGTACGCAATACTCTTCGGCTTCAAACGTTTCCACCAATACGCCTACGGACGCCACGTCCTGGTGGAATCGGATCACAAGCTACTCGAGTCGATTTTGAAGAAACCCCTTGCTGCAGCCCCTCCGAGGCTACAACGTATGATACTCCAGCTCCAAAAGTATAGCTTCACAATCGAACACCGTCCTGGGAAGGACATCCCGGTCGCTGACACACTCTCCAGAAAATCCCTAATTTCCCACGGCAACGACAACCTTAGTGAAGGAATGGACTGGCAGGTGCACATCGTGTACCACAGCTTGCCGGTGAGTGACCCTAAACTGAAAGAGATTGCAGCAGCTACAGAGAATGACACACAGTTCAGGCAGCTGAGCCAGGTGATACTAGACGGATGGCCGGAGAAAAGAAAACAATGTCCCCAGAGTGTGTCTGCGTTCTGGAACCACCGGGACGAGCTGTCAAAAACGAATGGAATTATTTTCAAGGGAGAGAAGATCGTCATTCCAGCCAGCCTCAGAGAGGAGATGCTATCAAAAATCCATGCTGGACATATGGGAATGGAGAAATGCAAACATAGAGCCAGGGACATCATGTTCTGGCCAGGGATGAGTAGAGACATAGAGGTCATTGTGGAGCAATGCTCTGTCTGCCAAGAACGACGCCCAGCAAATGCCAAGGAACCCATGATACCACACCGGATCCCGGACCGGCCCTGGAAAGTAGTTGGAACGGATCTCTTCATGTGGAACAACCAGGACTACCTGGTAACTGTCGACTATTACAGTCGTTTCTTTGAACTAGACAAACTCACCAGCACCACGTCAACCGCAGTCATTCACAAGCTCAAGGCAAGTTTCGCCAGACACGGCATCCCAGAGACCTTGGTCTCAGATAACGGCCCCCAGTATACGTCCAAGGAGTTTGAGTCCTTCACAAAGTCATGGGAGTTCAGGCACGTCACATCGAGCCCATTTTTCTCACAGAGTAATGGCCTCTCAGAGAAATCAGTACAGACCGCCAAAGCTCTCATGGACAAGGCCAAAACTGATGGACGAGACCCATATATCAGTCTTTTTGAATATCGAAACACACCAGTCGACAATTTCAAATCACCAGCACAGTTGCTGATGAGCCGCAGGCTACGCTCCATCCTGCCAATCACCGACCAGCAGTTGCAACCAGAGATCGTCAGTCACCAAGAGGCACATGCAACGCGAGTAAAGAGACAACAACATCAAAAGAGATACTTCGACAGGTCAAGCCGGCCACTACCACCACTACACAGTGGAGAGCCCATCAGACTCCAGGAACAAGGGCACTGGAAGCCAGCAGTGGTCGTGCAGCCCGCTAACACCGAACGATCATACATCATCCGCACTCCAGAGGGACAGGTGTATCGCCGTAACCAGAGACACCTCCGAAGCACCAAGGTACACCACTCTCACCCACCTGAACCGACCTCATACTCACCTGACGACAACACACCGGAAGAAAACCACGCACCTGTCACACATACAAGCGAAGAAATGGACTTGCCTGCTTCGCATGCACCAGAACTGTCATCTGATTCAGAAGCAGAGGCTTCATACCGCACCAGGTCAGGCAGAGAGGTAAAGCCTCGAGCCATTTTGGACCTGTGAATTGTAAAGGGTGTACGCCGAACGCTGCCCTGAAAAAAAACAAAAACGAATGTAACCTTATATGTGTAAGCTGAAACCGTCATATTTATCGGTGATTCTGATTATTTGTTGGGAATTTACAGTCAAGACTTTTCACAAATGTGCTTGATATGTTCATACAATATCTTCTATTACAGTGCAATGCATACTGCATATGGGTTCACTACCGTGCTAAAATGTTGAATGATGCATTCTGGTATTGAGACACGTTAGACCGATACCTGTGTAAGTTCTTCACTACGTTCCAATCCTTTTATAATACCGTTTTGCACTAACCAGGTACCTCACACAGAATCTGTCTATTGTGCCATGTTTATTCATTTAATATTTGTTCCCAGTTTACTTACCTGATATGATGCTATTTTATGCATACATGGTACAGGCAGCACTTTACTATTTCGTTTTGTTTGTTTCCATAAAAAGGGGGATGTGATATTCATAGCCAATGAATACCCTATGTTGGATGAGTGGCATTTTAATCAGTCATCTGTTTAGGCAACTACATACTCAAGGTGGCCCGGTAGGGGTCCTGGCTTGGAATGAGGAAGTCAGTAGACAACACAGCTAACGGTAGAGAAGTTGGATAGAGATGACCTGTTGGAATAAAAACACAACTCAAAGCCTGAAGAAATCGTCCTGCAGTTTATTCCATACATGGGAATATTACAGCTTTGGCATTCGATAATTTACATTTTAATGTGCTTCTTCACGCAAAAAGCCCCCCACCCTTCACACACTGACACGACGACAGCATTATACCCACGGCGTTTCACATCAATTTCATTCAGGTGAAAGCAACATTAGTTACATCAGTATGATTTAATGCTAACGTTGTGTTAACAGCACATTTCGAATTGGATCATCTTTAAAGTAAAAGTGGACTTCTTGGCGTTACCTTGTTGGGAGTTATAGCGGGCTGTGCAGGACCAAAGATCGTGTATTGAGAGAGGATGGTGATGTTACGTCCATGCGGGCTGAAGTCACTATATAAAAAATAAAAAAAACATCTTGAACACTGATAGTAGGAAACATTTAGAATTTTTTTTTTTAATTTGAACTATTTGAATGATAATATAAAAATAAGAAAATATGTGTCAACTCGTTTGGTCAATTGTGCTTATTGTAATATCCCAGGAATGTAGGCTCATACAACTTCTTGTTTGTCTTGTCTTTATTGCACAACAATGCGTCTCCCCTCTTTACCCGGCTCGAACCATTACTTCCTATCCTCAACGTCACTTCCCTATCTCGCCCCGGAAGTCCCGCCCCCCAGCCAAAGTCATTGGCTTAAACCCCGTAGCCAACCGCTACATTATTGTTACTTGGATACAAAAATACAATAAAATACAATTGTGTTAGTTGTAATAGAGTGATCTGTTTGTCTGTTGCCATCTCCTGGTGAATATTGGCTATAGCGTACTGGGGTTACTTTTTAGTTGGCCAACGATTTACGTGGTTTGCACCCTGACGTCACGTGTGTTGAGTCTGTTCTGGAAGTCTACAGTAAAGAGACGTACTTCATCACCTCGCCTCTTTATTGCCTCCAACCCAATATATTACAAATGGCGACGAGGATTTAAAAGAAGCCCACTGCGTGAGGGGACTTTATTGGAGGTCTGTGCACTGGTCGTAGGTAAGGCTGACGAGTAGCCTACTTTGTGGAGGAACCGGGTACGTGTCGGAGTAGCAGTAGCACCGGATGCTAACATGGCTCAGACAGTGGGTCGCATCGATGAATACAATGATTCAAAGGAGGATTTTGATTCATATCTGGAGCGTTTGGAGCAGTGGATGCTGGCTAATGAGATTGGAAATGACAAGAAGGTGTGTGTTTTCCTTTCTGTTATTGGAGCAGACACTTATAAGCTGCTGAAAAACCTCACGTCTCCGGCATTGCCAAGTGCTTTAGAATATGATGTACTGACGAGGGCGCTATGTGGACATTATAAGCCCGCACCTGTTGTGATAGCAGAGCGTTTTCGCTTTCAGAAACGTAATCAGAAAGAAGGAGAAGCTGTTTCTGACTACATTGTGGCGTTGAGGCAGTTGTCAGCTACCTGCAATTTTGGACAATATTTGGACGATGCCATGAGAGATCGTTTTGAGAGTGGATTACGTTCTGATGCAGTGCAACGCAGGCTGTTGTCTGAAAGGGACCTGACTTTTCCCCGTGCCTGTGAAATTGCAGTCTCAATGGAACTTGCTTCCAAAAATACAATGGAGTTCTCTGGACACAGCGGACCTCACCAGGTAAATGCCCTGTCAAGTGTTAATAATTTTTCTGAAAAGGGGAGGAAAGGACAGTTCAGATGGAACAATAATAACAAAGCAAAGGAACAGAAAGGAGGCAAAAGAGACACATGGGGGCAGCAAACATGTTACAGATGTGGTGGAAAGCACTCAGCACATGACTGCAGATTTAAAAATGAAAAGTGTCATGCTTGCTCCAAAATTGGACACATTGCCCGTGCATGCAAGAAGACTAAAAGGCAATCTTCAACTCAGTATGTTGAAACTGAAGGGAGTGCATCCAAAAGTGGTGATGAGGCAGAACTTTTTGGATTGTATGCAGTTGACTCTACCTCAAACTGGGGAAAAGGTTACATAGTGGATCTTGGACTGGGAAACAAGAGCACCAAAATGTTACTGGACACGGGTTCAGCAGTGTCAGTGGTTTCTGACAGCTTTTACCAGGAAAACCTTACTCAATTTCCCTTGAAACCAGTTTGCAAGTTAAAGTTGAAATCATACTCAGGCCAAAGGATTGCTGTTCGAGGGTACATAATGTTGCCAGTACAGTACGAGGACCAGCAAGTGACACTTCCACTGGTCATTGTACAGGGAAGCAGACCTGCCTTGATTGGCCGCAACTGGCTAAAAAAGTTACGGCTGAACTGGAAACAGATTTTCACAGTACACAAGGTGCAGACAAAGACGCATGGTAACACAGGAGTACAGGAGGTGATAGAGAGACATAAGGCAATGTTCTCAGAGGGCCAAGGCTGTATCACAGGGTTTAAAGCTAAAATCCGCACCAAGCCGGATACCACACCAATTTTCTGCAAGGCTCGCCCAGTTCCTTATGCACTAAAGGAAGCTGTAGAGAGAGAGCTGGAGAGGTTGGAGAGTGAGAAGGTGATTTCAAAGATTGACAAAAGTGAGTGGGCAGCTCCAATAGTCACCGTACCCAAGGTCGACAAAACTATTAGGATTTGTGGTGACTACAAGGTCAGTGTTAATCAGTGCATTGAAGAGAGGACATATCCACTACCGAATACTGAAGATCTGTTCGCTACATTAGCAGGAGGAACATCTTTCAGTAAACTGGATCTTTCGCACGCCTACCAACAACTACAGTTGGATGAAGAGTCAGAAAAATATCTGACCATAAACACACACAAGGGCCTATACAAGTATCATCGCCTCAGTTATGGAGTTTCGAGTGCTCCTGCGATATTTCAGTCTGTTATGGACCAGATTCTGCAAGGGATGGACCATGTGACATGTTTTTTGGACGACATTCTCATCACTGCTTCCTCGGAGGAGGAGCATTTGACAAGACTGGATAATGTTCTCAAATGTTTGGAGAAACATGGCATCAGGGTGAAGCTATCAAAATGTCAGTTTTTCCAGAGCAGTGTCGTATATCTGGGACATCGCATTGATAAGACTGGGTTACATCCTACAGAAGAAAAGGTGACTGCCATAACAAATGCACCTGAGCCCACAAATGTAACAGAACTGAAGTCTTTCTTGGGCCTTCTGAACTATTACAGCAGATTCCTGCAAAACCCCTCTACTGTGCTCCAGCCACTGCACAGCCTACTTAAAAAGGACTCAAAGTGGGTTTGGAATTTTGAATGTGCAAAAGCATTTGAAGATGCAAAGCAACTTCTGCTGCAGAACAAAGTGTTGGTACACTACAACACCCGCCTGCCACTGCGAATCGCATGTGATGCTTCGCCTTATGGAGTTGGGGCTGTAATTTCACATGTAACAGAAAATGGAGAAGAACGACCTGTTGCTTTTGCCTCAAGGACACTCACTGAACCAGAAAGGAAGTATGCCCAAATTGAAAAGGAGGCACTTGCTATCATTTTTGGAGTAAAGAAATTTCACAAATATCTTTATGGAAGGAAATTCACACTTATCACTGATCATAAGCCACTGTTGGCCATCCTGGGGCCAAAATCAGCAATTCCAACGTTGGCAGCATTAAGAATGCAACGCTGGGCACTTATTCTCATGGCGTACAATTATGAGATTGAGTATAAGAAGTCAGCTGATCATGCTAATGCGGATGCTTTGTCACGCCTACCCCGAGTAGGGATGAACAACACAGCAGAAGAGGGAAGTATCTTCTACTTTTCACACTTGGAGGAACTCCCTGTGTGTGCAAAAGACATTGAGAGTGCTACTTTTAAAGATCCTGTACTCGGTAAGGTGTGGAACTACACATTAAAGGCCTACTGAAATGAATTTTTTTTATTTAAACGGGGATAGCAGATATATTCTATGTGTCATACTTGATCATTTCGCGATATTGCCATATTTTTGCTGAAATGATTTAGTATAGAACAACGACAATAAAGATCGCAACTTTTGGTATCTGATAAAAAAAGGCTTGCCCCTACCGGAAGTAGCGTGACGTAGTCAATTGAACATATACGCAAAGTTCCCTATTGTTTACAATGATGGCCGCATGAAGTGAGAGAGATTCGGACCGAGAAAGCGACAATTTCCCCATTAATTTGAGCAAGGATGAAAGATTTGTGGATGAGTAAAGTGCAAGTGAAGGACTAGTGGGGAGTTGAAGCTATTCAGATAGGGAAGATGCTGTGAGAGCCGGGGGTGACCTGATATTCAGCTGGGAATGACTACAACAGTAAATAAACACAAGACATATATATACTCTATTAGCCACAACACAACCAGGCTTATATTTAATATGCCACAAATTAATCCTGCATAAAAACACCTACGTGTTTGGTATGCTAGCTCCTAGCTCCTCTGCTAGCTCCTAGCTCCATAGAACGCGCCAATACAATTCAAACACCTGATCAACACACACAATCACTCAGCCCAAAAGACCGTTCACCTAACCCAAGGTTCATAAAGCTTATATATTTTTAAAAAGTTACGTACGTGACGCGCACATACGGTCAAGCTATCAAATGTTTAGCAGCCAAGGCTGCATACTCACGGTACCTGATATTCAGCTGGGAATGACTACAACAGTATATAAACACAAGACATATATATACTCTATTAGCCACAACACAACCAGGCTTATATTTAATATGCCACAAATTAATCCTGCATAAAAACACCTACGTGTTTGTTATGCTAGCTCCTAGCTCCTCTGCTAGCTCCTAGCTCCATAGAACACGCCAATACAATTCAAACACCTGATCAACACACACAATCACTCAGCCCAAAAGACAGTTCACCTAACCCAATGTTCATAAAGCTTATATATTTTTCGAAAATTACGTACGTGACGCGCACATACGGTCAAGCTATCAAATGTTTAGCAGCCAAGGCTGCATACTCACGGTACCTGGTATTCAGCTGGGAATGACTAAAACAGTAAATAAACACAAGACATATATTTACTCTATTAGCCACAACACAACCAGGCTTATATTTAATATGACACAAATTAATCCTGCATAAAAACACCTACGTCTTTGTTATGCTAACTCCTAGCTCCTATGCTAGCTCCTAGCTCCATAGAACACGCCAATACAATTCAAACACCTGATCAACACACACAATCACTCAGCCCAAAAGACCGTTCACCTAACCCAAGGTTCATAAAGCTTATATATTTTAAAAAAGTTACGTACATACGCAAAAAAAAAGTTGCGCACATACGGTCAAGCGATCAAATGTTTAGAAGCCAAAGCTGCATACTCACGGTAGCACGTCTGCGTCTTTGTCATCCAAATCAAAGTAATCCTGGTAAGAGTCTGTGTTGTCCCAGTTCTCTACAGGCGTCTGTGTATCGAAGTCAAAAGTCCTCCTGGTTAGAGTCTCTGTTATCCGAGTTCTTCCATCTTGACTGCATCTTTCGGGAATGTAAACAAAGACGCGCCGGCTGTGTACTGTTGTTGCTGACTTCATTCGAAAAATACGTCCGTTTCGCACCGACAACTTTCTTCTTTGCTTGCTCAGCTTCTTTCTCCATAATGCAATGAACATAATTGCAACAGATTCACGAACACAGATGTCCAGAATACTGTGGAATTATTAAATGAAAACAGAGCTTTTTCGTATTGGCTTCAATGTGGAAGGCATACCCGTGTTCTCCGGGCTACGTCACGCGCATACGTCATCCTCAGAGGCGTTTCGAACCGGAAGTTTAGCGGCAAATTTAAAATGTCACTTTATAAGTTAACCCGGCCGTATTGGCATGTGTTATAATGTTAAGATTTCATCATTGATATATAAACTATCAGACTGAGTGGTCGGTAGTAGTGGGTTTCAGTAGGCCTTTAAATGGCTGGCCGAGTTATGTGCAAGATGTAGCATTGAGGCCTTACTTTGTACGCAGACAGGAGTTATCGGCAGATCAAGGCTGCATTCTCTGGGGACAGCAAGTCATCATACCCCCAGGTTATCGACAAAGATTACTGGAGGATCTTCATCATGAACATCCTGGTATCTGCCGTATGAAGGCTCTTGCCCGCAGTTACCTTTGGTGGCCAGGCTGTGATGGTGAAATTCAAGAACTGGTGAACAAGTGCTCAGTCTGCCAAGCAGTACAGAAAATGCCAGCTGTGGCACCATTACATCCTTGGCGGTGGCCAGAAAGAGTGTGGCAAAGAATTCACATCGATTTTGCAGAAAAAGATAAACAGTATTTTTTGGTTGTCATAGATAGCCATTCAAAGTGGTTAGAGGTTTTTCCAATGTCCTCCACCACTTCTCACAACACCATTAAAGTGCTGCACGGTCTGTTTGCATCGTATGGACTGCCAGAAGAGCTAGTTTCAGACAGTGGCCCACAACTGGTGGCAAAAGAGTTTACTCAGTTCCTGGAGAGTAATGGAGTAAAACACACTGCTGTACCGGCTTACCACCCAGCATCAAATGGAGCAGCAGAGAGATCAGTACAAATCTTGAAACGGGCTCTGAGGAAGAATGTGCTGGAAGCAGACAGCAAGTCTTCCTTGCCACTCAATCACAGACTTGCACATTTCCTTCTCATGTACCGCAGCACACCCCACACAGTGACGGAACGTACTCCAGCTGAGTTATTCCTGAAACGCCAGTTGAGAACTCGTTTCAGTTTGCTCAAGCCGGAGCTTGCCAGACAGATAGAAGGAAAACAAGCAGCGCAGAAGCATCATCATGACAAAAGGGCTCCCCCTCTTCGCTTTTTCCTGGAGGGAGAGGTGGTTCGCATCAGAAATTTCAGGGGCGGAGTGGAAAAATGGATTCAGGCAAAAATACTGAAAAGACTGGGAACTGTCACTTACCTGATCCAAGAGGGACAGAGACAGCGCACAGTGCATGTGGATCACATGTTACCATGGCGAGAGAACATGGAGAGACTGCCAGTTATCTTGTCTCCACCAGTTGCAGAAAATGTACCATCAGTACAACTGGACAGTGCTGTTTCAGTTCCATCACCAGGACCATCAGTGAGTCAGACACAAACTAGTCTCATCACTGAACCAGATTTAAGGGCTGCTGAGTTGCCATCATCAGAACCCAGATCACCCACAACGAAAACCCCACCAGTGATCCGCAGGTACCCAGAAAGGTTTCGAGTACCACCAAAAAAACGGAATCTCTGAAGACAGTATAAAAATATGTGTTAAAGGTGTACAAATACTGTTTTGTATAATACGTATGTTATTGTTGACAAATGAGGGTTAAGATTTCAGGACTAAAACAAAAAAGAATGTGGTTTCAGTAAAACAAATTTAAATTGAACTGCTGCATTTTTTTGGTTGGGTTGTGTATTTCTTTTGAGTAATTTCTACATTTCTAAAAGGGGAGGAATGTAATAGAGTGATCTATGTTTGTCTGTTGCCATCTCCTGGTGAATATTGGCTATAGCGTACTGGGGTTACTTTTTAGTTGGCCAACGATTTACGTGGTTTGCGCCCTGACGTCACGTGTGTTGAGTCTGTTCTGGAAGTCTACAGTAAAGAGACGTACTTCATCACCTCGCCTGTTTATTGCCTCCAACCCAATATATTACAATAGTGATATAATATTATCAATATTTAATCATAAAATGCTTAATAAACAATAATCATTATTTCTACAAATATTTAATCAAGAAAATACAATTACAACAACTAGCTTGCAGCTAACAAAAATATTTACAGAAATATTAATATTAAGTGTTATTTTTTTAGTACAAAATTTGTCAAATTGTGTGAATTAAATTTAAAGGATTTTGTTTTTACAATATGCAAATGTGACATTGTAAATATTGCTGTTAAAACTGTAATGTAATTTCCAGTTTAGACTGTGTTTGTGTACATGTGTTCCTTCCTCCCCCCCCATTTACCAGATATGAGCTCAGGGTGATTATTTGGAATACAGACGAAGTAACACTGGAAGACGATGATTACTTCACTGGGGAAAAGTCCAGTGACATATTTGTCAGGGGGTAGGTACAGCGGGGGGCAGCCGACCCCGTGGTGCCGCCTCCCGTGGGTGTGAGCTGTGTGTCGTGCGCAGGGTGTTGTGGTTTTTTTGTGTCTTTTCTTTGCAGTTAACTACTTTTTTTGTTGTGTTTCCATTTGTCGTGTGTGTGTGTGTGTACTTTCGTGTTTGTGGCGTGTCTCTGCTTGTGTCCAGCTTTGAGCTCCGTGTTATTATTTGGAACACTGATGACGTAATTCTAGAGGACGATGCTTTCCTGACAGGAGAGAAGATGTCTGACATCTATGTCAGGGGGTAAAAACACACAATTCCATCGCATGGCTCGCACAACGTCCTCTCTTTTCCACGTCCCATTTTAAACTTTTTATTTTCTTCTATCCCGCATCCTGTTGACTCTGCGTTCAGCACGGGCCTTCCTTGTTTCTTCAGTCCGCACGCCATATGAAAGACAAACTGTAGTCATAATGAAAGCCAACCATCTTAAGTTCAACATATTTGATCATGATTTGTTGGCTTTAAAGGTTGTAATGTCCTGCCTGGTGCATGAATGTATGTTTGCACAAATACTGCACGCTTGATAAGTGCATCGCGATTGCTGAGAACAATATTTTTTTCCAAAGTGCTCGATTGATCGAAGAGTTTTTCTGCACGTCTCTCTTAAGCAGGGACGTGCACATGATTATAGAGGGGCAGGGGCTCAAAGTCAGAAAAGGGCAGGAATTTTTTTTTTGTCCTTTACACAATATGGAAATTAATGTAAAATGAAATTTGCTAATAGGAAGCTAACTACTTAGCTGTGTGTCCTTTGTAGGTAAAAGTGATTGCCATTTCTTTTGTGTCAACAAATTATGGTCATAATGACTTAATTCACATTATCATAGGCTTGGAAGACATGAAAAGCAACAAAACACTGGTTTATTATTAGGCTATTTATTGTTTAAGATAAGCACTTTAATATTGAACATTGAACAGTGCAACATGAACTTTGAAAAAAAATACAAAAATAAATACCCAAATGGAAAAAACTTCAATGTGAAAATATGTCCTTCTTCCCTTAACTTGATGAAAACACCATCAAGTTGTACCTTATGGTCTATCTCACTTAATGCTCAGACTAAACAACTGAAACGCAATACAGGGCCAAAAATATGGACCAGGGGCCAGTAGAGGGCTGTATACTTTCTTTTTTTGGCATTGTGCTGCAGGCATAATCAACATGAATCAAGTTTAAATACAGATGGCAATATTCCTAACAGATAACCTACATCTTATATCCCCAGAATTCTGAAATTATTATTATTATTAATAATAATAATAATTATTATTATTATTATCATTATCATTGTTCTTCTTATTATTATTGTTATTATTATCATTATTATTATTATTATTATTATTATTTTGTTAACCCACACAGTAATAGCAAAGTCACAATAACCTTATATCTAAAACTCTACTGTGAGAGAAATGTGATCCGCTGTAAACACAGTGCATTTTATTTTAAAAATTAACCCGGTGTTTTATTTTGTATTTTGTACATTACTTCCTGTCCCGCACGATCCGCTCTGCTCTGTGCGGACTTGATGTGCCGTGCTCAATTGATGCGCCGTGCTCCGACGTCCGGCAAAAACAGAAGCTGACACATTGACTAATAGAATAATACAGCGTTTTTCTGAAATATTACCCACATTTGATGCTGAATAAGTGGACGACGACTAGACCATAACTCACAGGTTCAATTAAGTTGCTCCACTGTCACGTCTCAGGGGCGCAGTAACTTGGCTCTCTCTCCTCTCACTTACTCACCCGCAGATCGAGGAGGGGCTAAACGTTTAAAAGTTTAGACCAGTCCACATTTAGGGAAAATTTAAGCCCCTCCTCGATCTGCAGGCTGCAGTCAGGAGTTACTCCCTTGAACCGCGAAAGCAACCCGGTTTCGAAACGAATAAAGACCAACTTCGATATTGTACGTTATAAACTAATGTATGGATAGACAAACAAGTCGATCATTAAAATAGTCATGCAAGTAACAGCCAATCAGCAATAACCGTCAGTGCAGTGTAGTGCAGTCCGGGGTGAACTGCAGCATGGAGGAGAAATTAAGTGATTGTTGCCGTTTGCGACTTCCGGAGCTTTATATATAATGACGTTTGAGAATCTGCCGGATCTCCGCCACCAGATGGGAGCCCGCGGGGGTGAACCCATGGGTTAAACCTTTAGCCCCTCCTCGATGACAGCTGCAGCTGTCACGGGCACTTGCTCTCTCTGGCGGAAGCGGCAGTCTCAAACAACCCGGTATTACAAGAAAACGTGGAGTTTTTGTACCGCTGTTTTTTTGTTTTTGTTTTTGTTTTACATCCCTGACAGGAATGTATTAATGTTGTTTAAAGAAAAAAAACACAAAAAAAACACACACACACACACACACAGGCATAGGGCACTTTTTAAGACGAGGCAAAAAAGGGCAGGGGCTCAGGCACCCATAGGGCCCTATGTGTGCACGTGCCTGCTCTTAAGTAATCCATACCTTCCTTGAAGTAAAAACTCAAACTAATGTAAGCACTATGGACAACTTTAAAGCAATGGCGTCCAATGTGTGGGCCGGGGGGCCATTTTCAGCCCATAGCTCGTTTTTTATTGGCCCGCGACACCTTCTACAGACAAAATAAGTCATTTTTGATTAGAAACCATACAAATACAATAAAGGAACGATGGAACCGGCCCAATTTCCTTAAAAAATGTGACAGGCCAAAAGTTTGGACACACTTTCTGATTCAATGCATTTTCTTTATTTTCATGAGTATTTACATTGTAGATTGTCACTGAAGGCATCAAAACTATGAATGAACACATGTGGAGTTATGTACTTAACAAAAAAAGGTAAATAACTGAAAACATGTTTTATATTCTAGTTTCTTCAAAATAGCCACCCTTTGCTCTGATTACTTTTTAGCACACTCTTGGCATTCTCTCGATGAGTTTCAAAAGGTAGTCACCTTTACTGGTTTTCACTTCACAGGTGTCATAGTTCTGATGCCTTCAGTGACAATCTACAATGAAATAAAGAAAATGCATTAAATGAGAAGATGTGTCCAAACTTTTGGCCTGTGCTGTACATACAAATTTTGAGTGTACTAAATTGTCGTGTAATAATGATACTAATAAAAAATATTACGATTAGATTAGATTACATTGGTTTTTGTTACGTTTCAGTGTATTTATTGAGCCCAGGATGCAAAGATGGCAGGCAAGTGCAGAAAAGAAGCCCTTGTTATTAGGGAAACGCAGGTAACACAAAAACAAAGACGTGCAGCCGGGAAGTGCACAAATATAAGATAATCCAGTCCCGAAAAGCATACTGATTGGCAACCAGGGTCAGGTGACAGGGCCAGCGTTCAAACCAGAGGAGTGGTGGCAAACGGAGGCAAACAGGATGTGGAAGGAAAAATAAATGCGCTGGACAGGAAATAATACCAACTACAAGTAAGTAATAATAACTGTCATGTGAAATCATGACAGGTTTTTAGGATCTTGAATGTACAAAAAAGTGGCCCCCACAGCCTTCAACTTTTCTGTATGCGGCTCTTGCTGGAAAAGGTTTGGACACCCCTGCTTAAAAGCAACAATATGTAGGACCATCTAAGACCAAGGGACGGACTTACCATTTGGCAAACACAGCAGTTTCCTGGAGGCCGAGATTTCCGTCTCATAAAAAAAAAAACGATCCTAATTTGTGCGTCTCAAAATACTAAGTTTATTTAGCATCGGACCATGTTATTGTTAGAACAGTTTCATTCAACTTAGCTTGAAGCTAACATATTGGTCTACTACTCAACAGTAGGTGGAACCCAGGAGCTAGTGAGAAGAAAAAAAATTGTAGCTGAAAAATATAGTTCTCTTGTCTCCCCGATTAAAGCATCCCAACTTTCCCAGTTTTGCGAACACTTGAGAGCATGCATGCCTGAAGGACACCTGACCTGGTTCTTGGACTGATCCGTGCTCTCGCGTGTCCTCCACACAGGTGGTTGAAGGGGCAGCAGGAAGACAGGCAGGACACGGACGTCCACTACCACTCTCTGACCGGGGAGGGAAACTTCAACTGGCGCTTCGTCTTCCCCTTCGATTACCTCATGGCGGAGGAGAAGATCGTCATCTCTAAGAAAGAGTCGATGTTCTCTTGGGACGAGACGGAATATAAGATCCCCCCTCGCCTCACGCTGCAGGTGTGGGATGCAGACCACTTCTCTGCGGACGACTTCCTGGGTAAGAAATAGTTGAGTTTTTCTTTTTTTTCTTTTTTACCTCACTTGAGTTTTGATGAAGAACACTTAACTTAAACTGGGCTTTTATTTGGTTTGCTGTCACTGTTTTTACATTCTATTTGGACCACAGGATCATTATTCCTATTTGCTTAGTTTATATTGTATTCCATTTAAATGACTATGCACATACTATTGTTCTCGTGGTACTCACTGGGAGAAATCCAGGACCTTGTGTACGAAATGTTGAATCCGTGATTTGAACCACCTCCAGGTGCGATCGAGCTGGACCTGAACCGCTTCCCCCGAGGGGCGAAGACGTCCAAGCAGTGCTCCATCGACATGATCCGAAATGAGCAGGCACTTCCTGCCATTTCCATATTCAAGCAAAAGAGGGTGAAGGGATGGTGGCCGTTTGTGGCCCGGGACGAGAACGACGAGATGGAGTTGACGGTAAGACGGAAGCCGCGTTTATTTGTCAACTATTAATTTTATTTACAGGTCATGACTTTTGAAATCCATCAGATAGCGCTATTATGAAACAGTAATAACAGAGTGTCAATACAGCTAGTGAGTGTGGCAAACACTCACTGGGCGGCGTGGGCGCCATGTGTTGCTGTTATGGATTGTGAGTAATTGTAAAATACATTTTCTGATTAATAAATAATAATGGATTCGATTTTATATCGCGCTTTTCTATTGTTAGATACTCAAAGCGCTCACAGAGAAGTGTGAACCCATCATTCATTCACACCTGGTGGTAAGCTACATTTGTAGCCACAGCTGCCCTGGGGTAGACTGACGGAAGCAAGGCTGCCAGTTTGCGCCTACGGCCCTTCCGATCACCACCTACCATTCATTCATCATTCATTCACCAGTGTGAGCAAAGGCAGCAATTTTGGATGTCAAGAGGCGGGGAGCGAACCTGCAACCCTCAGGTTTCTGGCACAGCCGCTCTACCCACTACGCCATACCGCCCCAATTGATTAGTGACGTCATGCAGCCCGCCCAACTTGTCAAAATATCTCTGAACTGGTCCCAAACGATTGTGCTACATACTGTATGTGCTATCATGGTTTTATTGTTATTAGTAAAGTGAAGTGAATTATATTTATATAGTGCTTTACATAGTGAACCTATTATCTAAGTTACATTAAACCAGTGTGCGTGGCACTGGGAGTAGGTGGGTAAAGTGTCTTGCCCAAGGACACAGTGGCTAATATGGCGGAAGCGGGGATCGAATCTAGAACCCTCAAGTTGCTGGCACGGCCGCTCTACCAACCAAGCCATTCACACGTAGCCCCCAAACACCCATTCAGTCCAAATCCCGTCAAACTTGTCCCTTGTTTGTGCTGTCAAAAGGAACATTTGTGCTGTTACGGTGTTAATTGCGTTAACTTTTTGCATATTAGAAATACTCTTCTCTTTCTCTTGATTGTCACACACACACTAGGTGTGGCGAAATTATTCTCTGCATTTGACCCATCACCCTTGATCACCCCCTGGGAGGTGAAGGGAGCAGTGGGCAGCAGCTCAAAATAATCCACAAAATCAAACATCGCAGTGCGCTCGTTCACGTACGGGCACATAATGGAGTAATATACTGTAGTTCATGTGATTGCTCCTTCAACCAGTTATTAATTACATCCCTCACCTTGCACAGCATAAATACAACAAAGACTCCAAATAATCCACAAAGTCAGTGTTGTATCATGTGATCTGCGCACAGTAGAGCAGCGTGAGGGAAGGTTCTCAGTCAAATGCACACACTAGCTAGCCAAGTCATACGTATGAAAGGAATCGCCTCCCTCAACAAATTATACCGATGGAAAATCCATTCAGATTCTAAATTGTATTAAAAAGTATTTTCATACCACTTGTGTTGACTGCACTATTTTACTTTTCTATAGTACTGACTATTACATGTTAATAGTGTGACCTCCTTTTTATCTTGTAAAGTGATATATCTTGACATATAGTTGTCTGAAATTAATTATATATTTACTAATTGTCAATAATTCCATCCATCCATTTACTATACCTCTTGTCCCTTTTGGGGTCACGGGGGTACAATGAATTGTAAATGAATTGCTAAATGTTGTGTATAATTGTATGAATGTTTGTATTTTCTTTTGGACGTCAGAAAGAAAACAAAGAAGTTGTTGCTAATGGGGATCTAAATAAATAAACATACAACGACTCCCACCAATCATTAATGATATTTGCCACCTTGTATAATACAAATAAACTGATTGTGTAGAGAAGTATGAGTGCGAGCCAACAATGGAATATTTCGAACAATGTGTACTGAATAGGACTTAACTGCTGGGTAAAAATGGAAGCTCTTGTACTGGATCTCCTCTGATTGCAGGTAGAATTGATATCAAATTACAAATATTTGCCCTGCAGGGCAAAGTGGAGGCTGAACTTCATCTGGTGACTGCAGAAGAGGCGGAGAAAAGTCCGGTGGGACTGGGACGAAACGAGCCGGATCCCCTGGAGAAACCAAAGTAAGACTTTACTGGTCCTGTAGACCTGCATGGCTTCTTTCAATTTAGTTTGCCGCTTCAGTTTCCTTCTCGCTCCTTCGCCGCTTTCTCCTGCATTTCTTCAACTGTACCCCCTCCTCCCATTTCTTCTTACCTTTCTTCACCCTTAAAAGTCGCCCGGATACAAGCTTCATGTGGTTTCTGGGCCCTCTGAAGTCCATTCGCTACTTCCTGTGGCACAACTACCGCTGGCTGATCCTGAAGATCCTGGGCCTCATGCTGCTGCTGCTCATGCTGGGCCTCTTCCTCTACTCCATCCCTGGATACCTGGTCAAGAAGCTGCTGGGGGCCTGATTAGCGGTAGCCTTCGTCCCTCCACCCACCCTCACCACGTCTCCTTCTTTTTCTGTCCTGCTGTCTGTCCTTGGCTGTGGCTTACACTTCTTGGAAAGTGTCTGTCCCCCCGCATTCCAAGAAGCTTTTCTATGTCTTGTCTTCACCTCCTGGTGTTTCTTCCCACACATCTTTTAAGCGCCTACTGGAATATGCCAGCACGGCGCCACTTAAAGGAGCCGCAGTGCAACGAATACGCACTGGCCTCTATTATTGACCCCAATACAAGATGGTATTCAGTCTGGAAAAAGGCAGGTAAAATTGTGAATCAACCAATGCCGTCTACCCAAATTTAAGCTTTTCTTCCTGTCACTCACACATGGGATGGGTACCTTTCACATTTGAAACGATACGGTACCAATTCCGTGCAACTATGTGTTCAAATGTTTGTTGTTTACTAGGAATATTTAACAGTGAGCTGATTATGTTAAATCTTGTTTTCTTACACTATTTAGTCTCATTTGCAAGCATTATATAGCCGACTTAGCAAGCAGTTGTAATTCCAAGACATTAGAAGGCAGAAGTGAATATAGACTTTGGATATAGACTTTGTGTCCCAGTATTGTCTTTTGTTGTACCCTAAAAAGTGTTTATACTTACAGTATAAACACACACACCAGCTGTTTGATTGTAACGTGCATCTTAGTTTTAGTTTTCATTACCAAATTTGTAGGTGTTGAAACCGCCATGTAAAATCGTTAATGCTAATCTGGAGCATGTCTATGGAAATTCCAACTCAAATTAGCATCAAGCTAGCTCCTTTTGAAAACTGGAGCTCTACTGTACTTTTAGATTGATGGCATGGAAAATTGTAACATTACCCAGAGGCAGTCCGTCCGAGTTCGCTCTGAGTGCTTCAGATCAGATCAGATCAAATAGGTCGGCGTGGCGAAGTTGGTAGAGTGGCCGTGCCAGCAATCGGAAGGTTGCTGGTTACTGGGGTTCAATCTCCACCTTCTACCATCCTAGTCACGTCCGTTGTGTCTTTGGGCAAGACACTTCACCCTTGCTCCTGATGGCTGCTGGTTAGCGCCTTGCATGGCAGCTCCCGCCATCAGTGTGTGAATGTGTGTGTGAATGGGTGAATGTGGAAATACTGTCAAAGTGCTTTGAGTGCCTTGAAGGTAGAAAAGCGCTATACAAGTATAACCCATTTATCATTTATCATTTATTGTCATTGCACAAGTACAACGGAACTTTGTTTTCAGCACAAACCCGTTCAAGATTAGACAAACAAACAGTGTACAGGGTTACAGAACCGGAACGCTGATGGGTTGCCACAAGGCGCCCAAAAAAGATGCGAAAAAGGTCTGGAGTGGGAAAAAAAACCTCCATGCAATGCACACATAAACACATTACATTTAATCACGACAAACTCGCAACAGAGGGGCGGGGAACCGCCCTCACCAGAGGCAAGACAGAAAAGATGCTTGTTTTCCCGCCAAGTGTTTGAGTCTGTACCCGGACGTGACGTCATGTGCAACAGAGGTATCGAAATATGGCACAATTTGATTTTACATGAATCCATAACCGGTAGAGAAACAACGGACTTCCTTACCCAATCTTACTCACACACAGCTGTGACCTGGGGTCTCATTTATACAACTGTGTGGATTCCATTGTTAAACATCTATCAGAATCTATGTACGCAAGAAAATATTCAGCTCTATGAAAGCGTTCCGCACACCCCAGTGTCCTCCCACTTCTATCCATTAATGTTCACAGTTTTCGAGTAGGGGTAATGTTGGGTTGAGTGCATAAATAGATAACATAGCAATGACATGTACCGTCATTTCCCATCCATCAGCAAGATTACTATTGCAACAACACAGCATCAGTAGGGTAAAACTAAGCTGTCCTATTAGTGGGTGAACAATTCTGCTTCACAATGATAGGAAGGGCCCACATCGAAGGATTGTCCCCAGGACGCCTCCTTAGGGAGGTGCTTAGGTCACGTCAGACCAATAGGAGGCCACGGGGAAGACCTGGGACAGGTTGGGGAGACAATGTGGGGTTCAACTCCCACCTTCTACCTTCCTAGTCACGTCCGTTGTGTCCTTGGGCAAGACACTTCACCCTTTGCCTCTGATGGCTGCTGGTTAGCGCCTTGCATGGCAGCTCCCGCCATCAGTGTGTGAATGTGTGTGTGAATGGGTAAATGTGGAAATACTGTCAAAGCGCTTTGAGTACCTTGAAGGTAGAAAAGCGCTATACAAGTATAACCCATTTATCATAATGTCTCCAGCCTGGCCTGGGAACGCCTAGGGATCCCCCGGGAAGAGCTGGACAGAGTAGCTTGGGAGAAGGAAGTCTGGGCCTCTCTGCTTAGGCTGCTGCACCCTCGACCTGACCTCAGATAGGTCTATCAGGCGCAACTTTTTCCCCACGCTTTGAACCCTGCGGCTTTTACAAAGATACGACTAATTTATCGTTTTTTTCCGGGTTTACGAACTTCAAAGTTTGGCCCGAGACGGAGAAAATGTCGGACGAAGCGGTCTGTTCGACACCGAAGAAGGCGACTTCAGCGGTTTTCAGTGCACTCAATGACTTTTCTTGTAGGCTACCGTATGTACCGTATTTTCCGTACCATAGGGTGCACCGGATTATAAGGCGCACTGCCGATAAATGGTCTATTTTTGATCTTTTTTCATATAAAAGGTGATTATAAGGCGCATTAAAGGAGTCATATTATTATTATTTTTTTCTAAATTTAAAACACTTCCTTGTGGTCTACATAACATGTAATGGTGGTTCTTTGGTCAAAATGTTGCATAGATTATGTTTTCCAGATCACCTTCAAGCCGCTTTCGGACAGTCGCTTCAGGATGCGCCGTTTTGTGGGCGGTCTTATTTACGTGGCTCACAGCGTCTTCTCCCCGTCATCTTTGTTGTAGCGGTGTAGCGTGCAAGGACGGGAGTGGAAGGAGTGTCAAAAGATGGCGCTAACTGTTTTAATGACATTCAGACTTTACTTAAATCAATAACAGAGCAGCATCTCCTCATCCGTGGTTCACTAGTGCAACAACAACGCCGGAAATGTGTCTCGTGAAAAAACGTCAGACCGGAACTCTCTAATAACTAAAGTTCCTTGGGTGAATAATGTAAACTCACTACACTGGTATGTTTTAACCCTTTCATGGGGAGTTTACTGACAGAAATAAGTAAGAATTTTACACTACTTTATATTATAAATGGCAACAGCGGAGGAAGAATGTCCCATAAAAAAACAATAGAGAAAAAGAAGAAGCCTATCGACTACAGCGTAAGCACGGACTACAAAGGCGGACGTGCGCAATTTTTCAGGATTTATGCAGATCCCAAATACAGATCAGCAGGTACCAGAAGGTAAGAAATAATATTGCAATACAAAACACCAGATAATATGTCTTACCTTATACACACACCATAATAATACGTGTATGTTGAAGCACAGTACAATCCATCAAGCGGTGCGGTTTCATAGCTTACCAAAGTCGTACTAAAATATTTTGATGGATTTATGAGCGCCGTGTGTAATGTTCTATATTTTCAATGGAACATTTAAAATGTTGGTGTTGTTTACTTGAGTCATATTGCAGTCTACACGTATCTCTTATGTTTGACTGCCATCTACTGGTCACACTTACCATTACACCATGTACCAAATAAAATAGCTTCGAGGTCGGTAAGCTCAACCAAACTTATTCTTTACATTAGGCGCACCGGGTTATAAGGCGCACTGTCGAGTTTTGAGGAAAAAAAAGGATTTTAAGTGCGCCTAATAGTCCGAAATATACGGTATGTAGTTTGTGAATATGTGTAAATATTTCATTTTTCAATGTGTAGCTTATGGATGCACTTACAGTATATACAGTATGTACAAAATAAAATGCGCAAACAAATGAAGTAGGACGGCTTATAATGGTGCGCTCTATTCTAAAATCACGGTACAAATGACGGGCACTCAACTGCGACTCAGCATGATAACCTGTGTCATCACTTCATAACAATGCCTTCCTACCGCACTTTGTGGATCATTTTGAGTCATGCTGGTTAACGACATGGCGCACAGTAAGAGCCTCCTCCTCTCGTCCCCTTTATCCAGCCGCCCAGACACCACCTTCCTGTGGTTCCTGAGCCCGCTGAAAGCCATCCGCTACCTGGTGTGCAACCGCTACAAGTGGCTCATCATCAAGATCGTGTCGGCCCTGCTCCTGCTCGTCATGCTGGGCCTCTTCCTCTACAGCATGCCGGGCTACCTCGTCAAGAAACTGCTGGGAGCCTGAACACAAGCGGACAGAGAGAGTGGAAGCTGGAGGGCGGGCACTCTATACTCTCCATCAGCCACAGGAAGGGAGGAAATACTTTTTTAAATTATTCTGCAGACAAAGGAAACAAGTATGGTAGGTTGTTTTGTTATTTTTTGCTCTAGGGCACCACCTAAAGTTGGTATTCTAAACACGGACAGTGCACGCCACTTCACTACAATCAAACATGAGGTGTCCTGGCTGGTCCGCATCTTGTTTACTAAGGTCGCCATGGCAATCAAAGCAATGCTGCGTGTTACAAAGCAGCAATTTTGTTTTTAGGATGATGGTTCCTCCCACCTCCTAACGCATGCACCTGGGGCTCGGTTGATTGGCAACACTAAACTGTAGTGGTGGGAATCTATGGGCACCTAACGATTCGGTCCGATTCCAACTCATGGGGTGACGATTCGTTTCAGAATCGATTCAACACGATTCTCGATTCAAACCGATTTTTGCATTATTCGGTAAAATAATTATAATTAAACTTTTTCAAAACAAGTTACAGGTTAGAGAAGCTGTTCTAAAAAATGTATTTATATATATATATATATATATATATATATATATATATATATATATATATATATATATATATATATATATATATATATACAAAAAAAATAACATTGAAAATATAAGGGAGGTCTGTATCTTGCTCAAGGATACTTCGACAACCACTCTACCACCTGAACCATGCTGCCCCTACAATAAAATAAGACTGAAAAGCCCCCCCCCCGTTTCTGGAAATGTGGCCCCTAAAACTATTTAGTTGAATGTCCCTGGTTTAAGGGCATGTTATCAAGTATTGGTGCTTTATCATAATAAGCTAAATATGCAGAACAAAAACCAACGAGGGAGCCCCCCCCGTTTTGGAATTTCGCAAAAAGGATTTTTAATCATTTAATTTAAAAAAATATATTTCCACTTCCACTCATCATTTAAAAGAAGGGTTCCAAACTACGGCCCGCGGGCCGGATTTTAGACGCTGGCGGGCCGAAATCCCATGTTTAAAATTTTTTTATTTTATTATTATTATTTTTTTTGTATTATTATGTTTTTAAATCTGTCCTTACTAATCAATTTTCTACCGCCTGTTACTCCCGGTGTCTCCTAGCCGCTCAGGCAAATCATATTGTCTATAAATGCATTTTCCCATCGATAATGTGACATCATCAGCGGTAAGTGCGCGCTCTTTCAGTCAATTAGTGCGCAAGGAATATATATATATACATATATATATATATATATATATATATATATACACATATATATATATTTATATAAATATACATACAAATATATATACATATATATACATATATATATACATATATATATATACATATACATATATATATATACAGTATACATATACATACATATATATATATATATATATATATATATATATATATATATATATATATATATATATATATATATATATATATATATATATATATATATATATATATATATATATATATACACACAGTATATACACACATTAGCACCCCCGCGACCCCGAAAGGGATAAGCGGTAGAAAATGGATGGATGGACGTTAGGTCAGGAAAAAACACAAGAGGCTATATCATCCCTACAAGCCTGCAAAACAGACTTGTAGGGATGATATAGCCTCTTGTGTTTAACATACAGTATATTCCGCTTTACCCCGGTATTGAGCACTATATAACGGATAAACCACAAAAACCTTGACTATATATATATATATACACACTACCGTTCAAAAGTTTGGGGTCACCCAAACAATTTTGTGGAATAGCCTTCATTTCTAAGAACAAGAATAGACTGTCGAGTTTCAGATGAAAGTTCTCTTTTTCTGGCCATTTTGAGCGTTTAATTGATCCCACAAATGTGATGTTCCAGAAACTCAATCTGCTCAAAGCAAGGTCAGTTTTGTAGCTTCTGTAACGAGCTAAACTGTTTTCAGATGTGTGAACATGATTGCACAAGGGTTTTCTAATCATCAAACACATTGTACCATTAGAACACTGGAGTGATAGTTGCTGGAAATGGGCCTCTATACACCTATGTAGATATTGCACCAAAAACCAGACATTTGCAGCTAGAATAGTCATTTACCACATTGGCAATGTATAGAGTGTATTTCTTTAAAGTTAAGACTAGTTTAAAGTTATCTTCATTGAAAAGTACAGTGCTTTTCCTTAAAAAATAAGGACATTTCAATGTGACCCCAAACGTTTGCACGGTAGTGTGTGTATATATATATATATATATATATATATATATATATATACATACACGCACACACACACACCCCGCCCCCCCGCCAAATTGTTTTAACCCAATGTGGCACCCCAATGATTTAAAACATCTTTTGTTTTTATCAAGAGTAGCTCTCGCAACCTTTGCACACTTCTAAAAAATATTCAAGAAAAAAAAAAAAAGATGTCTATTTTGCTAAGGAAATAAAACAAGACGTCCAAAATGTGTATTTAATACAAATCAATTAAACATTTAAAACAATTAAGCTATGATGAATCAGTGGTTAAAGTCATGCAAATGAAAGAATTGTATAAAATAAAGGTTTTCTTCTTTTTTTTGACATAAGTGTTGACTTCTATGTCAAAGGGCATGCAGGTCGCATGTTAGCATGTTTACGTTAAGCTCCTTCTGTTGTGGTCAACCTTACAATGTAGAAGTAATACCTCAGTGGGAACAATGTCTGTCATTTCTGGGAGTGAGAACTCATGGCCCCGCCCCTAAACCCATGGCATTTTTGTGTGTGTGTGTTGTTTTTCTATGCCTGCTTGTACTCCAACTGTTTGTGATTTCGGTGTTAACTGACAAACACCCGTCCTGTTTGCACTAAAGCTGCCTGTTTTTACGATGTCTTTATAGAAATGTGTGCAATATTTATTTTTTGGTCTGTTTTTGAAATACACAGAACAACATGGACAAAGCGTCTGTGGTTATTTACTGTATGTGCACTTTATTATTGCAAAAATGTAATCATCAATATTTTGGCTGTCCAACAAAATCTTGTGGTTTTTTTTTCTGTAAACTACGATGGCTGAAAAATGCTCAAATTAAATATTTAACATTTTGAATACGTTGTGGGGTTTCTAAATTAATTGTAATAAAATAAAGTACAATAGGAATAAAATGTAATAAATTCAAGTCACTTAGTCAACAATGATTATGAATCATGTTGCTCCTCCCGATAGAGCTGAGCTGAAATGGGATTTTAAAGGTGTTTCTTTTTAAGCAAACATATGTATTAATATATTATTATATATGATATTTTTTTTTATGTATTTATGATTTTTTGATCTAATTTTCCTTGGTTTGGAGAAAAAAAATTATAATTTAAAATCAAACAATCTCAAATAAAATATCTTGCAAGCTACTAATTTATTTTATCTTTTTAATTCAGCTAAATATTTTAGTCAACAAATATTCAATGTTTGAAATATTTTTGATATTGTTTGCTAAAGGAAAATCGTACTGAATCAAACAACCATATATTATTATTACCATATATTTGTGACTAGAATTATGTTTTTAAAAAAGTATGTATTGATTGTTAAAATACCACTGTATTTCCAAATGAGCAGGCCATTGCCATATACCAGTGCTTCTCAAATATTTCCTGTTGCGCCCCCATAGGAAGAAGAAAATGGTTTGCACCCCCCCTCTCTCCATTGTGACTATAAATAGAATTTTTTTTTTTAAATAATATTGTTAGAACTATACCTCTGCATGACATTATGAGCTTATTAACATTAAAGGAAACAACACATTGGTCAAGTCCGACATACGCTTCATCATATTCTGGTATGGCAAAAAAACATTTTCCCCGAGGTCACACACGCCCCCCCTGGCATCGCATCGCGCCCCCAAGGGCGGCCTGCTCCACTATTCGAGAAGGATTGCCATATAATATTGTAAAAATAAGATAGTAAATCTACATTTAAAGGCCTACTGAAATGAATTTTTTTATTTAAACGGGGATAGCAGATCCATTCTATGTGTCATACTTGATCATTTCGCGATATTGCCATATTTTTGCTGAAAGGATTTAGTAGAGAACAACAACGATAAAGATCACAACTTTTGGTATCTGATAAAAAAAAAGCCTTGCCCCTACCGGAAGTAGCGTGACGTCACCGGAGGAAAGACTTCTCACAATTCCCCATTGTTTACAATGGAGTAGGAGAGAGATTTGGACCGAGAAAGCGACGATTACCCCATTAATTTGAGCGAGGATGAAAGATTCGTGGATGAGGAACGTTAGAGTGAATGACTAGAATGCAGTGCAAGACATATCTTTTTTCGCTCTGACCGTAACTTAGGTACAAGCTGGCTCATTGGATTCCACACTCTCTCCTTTTTCTATTGTGGATCACGGATTTGTATTTTAAACCACCTCGGATACTATATCGTCTTGAAAATGAGAGTCGAGAACGCGAAATGGACATTCACAGTGACTTTTATCTCCACGACAATACATCGACGAAACACTTTAGCTACGGAGCTAAAGTGATAGCATCGTGCTTAACTGCATATAGAAACAAAATAAATAAATCCCTGACTGGAAGGATAGACAGAAGATCAACAATACTATTAAATCATGGACATGTAAATACACGGTTAATGCTTTCCAGCCTGGCGAAGGTTAACAATGCTGTTGCTAACGACGCCATTGAAGCTAACTTAGCAACCGGACCTCACAGAGCTATGCTAAAAACATTAGCTATCCACCTACGCCAGCCAGCCCTCATCTGCTCATCAACACCCGTGCTCACCTGCGTTCTAGCGATCGACGGTGCGACGAAGGACTTCACCCGATCACAGATGCGGTCGGCGAGACGGAGGAAGTTAAGGTGAGTTCGGCGGCTAACGCCTCTGCTATCCATCTCTGTCTTCCTGGTTGTGTTGCTGTAGGCCGCCGCTAATACACCGATCCCACCTAAAACGTTCTTCTTTGCAGTCTCCATTGTTCATTAAACAAATTGCAAAAGATTCACCAACACAGATGTCCAGAATACTGTGGAATTTTGAAATGAAAACAGAGCTTTTTTGTATTGTATTCAATGGGGTACCAATACTTCCGCATCAACTGATTCCGTCACGCGCATACGTCATCATATCTAGACGTTTTTAACCGGAAGTGTGGCGGGAAATTTAAAATTGCAATTTATAAGTTAACCTGGCCGTATTGGCATGTGTTGCAATGTTAAGATTTCATAATTGATATATAAACTATCAGACTGCGTGGTCGGTAGTAGTGGGTTTCAGTAGGCCTTTAATGCACTTTTGATCGTGCTTCCAAAAAATTATTAAGACATTTGTCTAGGGCAGATTTTTGATACAGATTTTTTTGTTAGATATATATATATATATTTTATTTTTTAAATGTTTTTAATATATTTTCTTTCTACAGCTTGTCCCCCCGCTACCCCGAGAGGTTTAAGAGGTAGAAAATAAATGGATGTATATATATATATATACATACACATACTGTATATACATATATATATACATACATATATATACAGTATATATATACATACATACATTATACACATATATACATATAATATATACATATATGTATATATATACACACATATACAGTATATACATATATATATACATACATATATATATGTATATATATACACACATATACAGTATATACATATATACGTATATATATATATATATATATATATATATACATACATATATACATATATATATATGTGTGTATATATGTATGTATATGTATATATATATATACATACATTATACACATATATACATATAATATATATATACATATATGTATATATATACACACATATACAGTATATACGTATGTATATATATATATATATATATATACATACATATATACACATATATGTATATATATATACACACAACACACACACACACACATATATATATATACACATTCTGTATATACATTCATACATACATACATATATATATACAGTATGTGTGTATATATATATATATATATATATATATATATATATATATATATATATATATATACTGTATATACATACATATATATATATGTATATATACATACACACATATATATATATACTGTATATGTACATACACATACTGTATATGTCCTGGCATGACGTTAAAGTGCATCCGGCAGTGGAGGCTCCTCTATGGGGTCTTAGGGCACTAGGAAGTTAACCCCTTTACTACTGTTATCCCAGGTGGCCCTTGGCAAAGGCCTAGTACCTGACTGCCCCCTGGCCAGGGATACAGTGAAGACCTCAACGGCGGAGCAGGCGGAAGACGGTAGATTTAAGAACAACTACAACGGCTGCGATGGCGAAAGAAGGCTGCAGCAGAAAAGGGTCCCCAGTCGTCTTGGACTCCATGCCACTGGACCCTGACCCGATTCTGTCAAGGATCGTGTGGTGACTGTCTGTACTCCAGTCTCCCCACGTAAAACAAAGTCACGCACAGGCATCCTCCATACAGGGATACACCCCTACCAGGAGGATCGTCATACTCGTTCGAGTGACCGCCGATGACTGTATATACATACATATATATACATACATACATTATACACATATATACATATAAGTATATATAATATAATATATATATATATATATAAGTATATATAATATAATATATATATAAGTATATATATAATATAATATAATATAATATATATATATATGTGTGTGTGTGTGTGTGTATATATATATATATATATATATATATATATATATATATATATATATATATATATATATATATATATATATATATATATATATATATATATATATATGTATAGTCACGATAAATGGTGAATATACATTTATATATTGAAAATAAAATAAATTAAAAGGCCATGTTTCAGGACATTTTTCATACTTATTTTCTTTACTTCAGAGCTTAAAAACAAACACATTTAGATAATAATAATGACAAATGTACATACTTATGAGTTGTTTTTTTGCAGTAGCATGCGGAGTTCTGCATTCTGCTGTTCCAAACCCTCGATTTCAGGCATGCAATCTGACATCTCTGTAAGGACCGCCCTGCAGGAAACACAAAGGAGTTATTTGGATTTTTGTTGTGTGTGTGTGTGTGCGTGCGTTTGTGTTCTTGTATTTCTACCCTTCTTGAGACATCAACAAGGAAAAGTACCTTCCATATGAGGACCGGTGAAGAAGTTAGGACTGAAATCATGGTCCCAATACGGAAAACCATTGCATCTAATAGAGAGCCAAATACCAGAGTCTGTGAACATTGCTCCAAAGTCAGGATTTTTTGTTGATTTAATGTGCATACAAAAGTAAACATTGACAGGTGCAAAGGCAGCAATATATGATAAAACAAGACGGCAGCCAAAGAAGAACTTCCCTATTCATTCTAAAAAAACAAAACGCCAGATGAACAGCGAATTTTACGACTTACGGTGCTGACGTAAGACAACCCGCATCCTATATGTGACCATAGGATGAACAAATACACTACGGTACTAAGACTATAGTGTATTAACAGTTAACAGTTAGCTTCTACAGCTGGGTTTCCTAAAGTGCGGCACAGGGGCCATCTGTGGTCTGTGACTCGTTTGTCATCGGCCTTAAGCACATTACAAAAAACAAAAAATAGAGATCTCATTTGCACCCCTGGTGGTGAAATCTATCAAATTTAGGGTGGTCCCAAAAAGGAGGGATTTTTTAAATTGACTGTGTGTCGGTTTTAAAAGTGCTCCCCCTGTGGTCAACATATGAAATAACAAGTGTGTGTAAAAAATTTGAAGTGCTCCCCCTCTGGCCAACATATGTAAAAACAAATGTGTGTACGAAATTGAAATGCGCCTCCTTTGGCCAAAATTAATTTCAAAAAAAAATATATATATATATGTATATAGGGACGTAATGTAATAACGAAGTAAATAATGAAGATTAAAAACCAATTACAAACAAAAAATTAAAAAAATTGACTAAAAGCTTACCTTTTTTATATTTGCATAGTATATATATATTATTAATGTTGTAAATGCACATTTTTATATAACTAGAAAGGGTGGTCCTAAAGAGGTAGGCATTTTTCTGAGGTCTCAAGAAGGTAACAAATACAAGAATGTGTGTGCGTGTGTGTGTTTGTGTGTGTGTTACCTACATGTGCTTTTTAAGTACAATCTCAGCTGCATCCCACACCTTGAGTTTGTCCTCGGGGACGATGTTGGCCAGACTCTCCCAATGGGTTTGATCTGCTGAAGAATCCCACATGTCGGCAGTCCAGTAACGAGGCTGCTCACAGGCTGAGCTCCTTCTTAAAAAGCAACACATCAAAATAAATATATAAAAAAAGAACGAATTATACGAGGATGATTTTTTTAAAATATATATATAAATATTAAACCTGAAGCGGCTGTGATGCTTGAGGAAGTTCTTCAGAGCAGGCAGGATGTGGCTAGGATGGATGAGGTCAGAGGTCAGACTAGATGATGAACTGGTGGCCCCTCCTCGTGTCCTGGCATGAATATCCTGGAAGCAAATAAATTAATGTTGAAACGGCGATCTCATTGTTTGTCACATCCTCACCTTAACTGGCTCCTCCTGCTGCTCTTTTAGCAGGAAGTCAGCCAACTTGGGCATGTCCTCTTCTTCTATACCAAGAGCCTTAAAAGTGGTCACAAAATCCATGAAACATTTGATTGTGCAACATTGCAGCCTGTAACGTGCACATCAACCCACACTAAAAAGAGCATCCAGCTTCACAACCGTCTCTTCTTTCTTGTCCAAAGTAGACAGCAGCTGGACTTTGTCCTCAACAAGGAAGCCCTCAAACACAGGAAAACAGAACTCAATATATTTTAGTACAATTGTGTGCCAAAAACAAAGAAAACTGCATATTTGGTTTGGTTGCTTTACAGAAATATATTCTTGTATAATGAGTCGATGATGATGATGTCATTCATGTGAAGTCATGCTGATCTGGAAAGCACTCGTGGTGCTCATTTACTTGATGACTCAGTGTACTTTGTGGTAAATTGAATTTTAATCCTCTTACTAGCAAATGAAATCAATCTAAATAAATAAAAAATCTCAACAAAAATAAGATAACAATAAATGAATTGAAGCAAGGAAAACTAAACTTGAATAAATGTAGCTTAACATATAAAATAAAAAATAATGGTAATATGAAATACACTTACAGGATTGGATATTTAATTTAGATGTATATGAAGTTTATTTCCATGGATTAAAATGTATTTATTTTGAATTAAGTATGTTCACATGCACTCACATTAATGAATTAAAATAAAATGATATTAATTAAATTATGTATATGGTGGATATCTATCGAGTGACATTGAGTAGTTAACTAAGTAGAAGTAACTAAATTAAAGTAAATATTGTGCTGATTCGTACATTGAATACATAAAGTAGTTCCTTAACTTACGAGCTTAATTGACTCTATGATGGAGCTCTTAACTCAAAACACTTGTATCTCAAATCAACATCACCCATTGAAAATAATTGAAATCAATTTAGTTGGTGCTTGCCCCCCCCCCCCCCATAACATGTAACATGCCTTTTAAAAACAAAACAAATTTTAAGATAATATATATTGACAAAAAACAATACAATATAATGTACTTTTAACAACTACAGTATTTTTTTTAAGTAATGTAATATGAATGTACAGCATTTACTCCTTCCAGCTACTTCTCCATCAAACACTCCATCAGCAGCTTCTGTATATTTCCATGGCTTTAGACACATGCTGCTTCAGTATGGTGCAGACTAGCAGTGATACGCTCCAACACGTTTTTCATGATTACGTTTCCTAATTATTTGAATATCATCCACTTTTCTTCTCAGCACTGTCCTTCACACTCACCTCCTTCCTTCCCATGGTTGCAAAAACAAAGTTATGTCCATCTCTAGCCATAAGCTAATGCTAGCGAGTACGGCCACCTAGGGACTTCACGGTATGGAAATTTCTTATCACGGTTATTGTGACCAAAATTATCACGGTTATCATTAATATCGCAGGTATTTTTAAATGTGCTCAAAATTTTCAAAAAGTACTTATACTGAAATCTTTTAACCACGTTTTATTTTTTTTAAAAACCCACTGACAACCCATTCGAAATTATTTCCTTTGTAGGATAAACATTATTGTAGATAAGAACACTGTTTCATCGACCTCAAGTAGAAATTGAATGTGCATATGAAAGCAACACAATCATTATAAACAAAGTTATATGGTAAAACAAAATTATAACATGTATAAATAAAATAATTGGGAAAATTGTGCAAGATAGCACTTTATGGACATACAAATGTAAGAGTTTTGCAAGGGGGCACCTGATGGCCATAAGACGTAACTGCACTTTTTGTCCATATAGATAAAAATAGTGTTCATAGTTTTGTTGGCCAACAAAAATAAACAGGAGTGACACCTCTCACATCGAATACAGAATCTTCACAGCCTGCGTTCAATTCGATGACAAAACATTTTAGCTAGTGCTGATGTTATTTGAACACTGCTACATTTTGCAGTTAAATAAAGGACGGTTGAGCATCCCAGTAAACAAACTAAAGACTTTATAAACAAGTTGTAGCAATGTTTTCCGACGCATCGCCTGCTGCATGTTTCCTCACCTCATTAACTCTCAGTCACAGCTGACGGACGCTGTATTGAGAAAATAAAAGCAACATCAAATAGTTTCACTGTATATGTTTAGTGTGAGACAAATGAGTTTGTCTCCAATATTGTCCACACCTGTCTCCATCTAAAAACAGCAGTGCGCTCTTACACGCACGCCGAAACTCCATGGAAATTAAGCAAAAGAAGATGAAGCTTAACCAAGCGCTCCGCTCTCTTTACTCCGATAGGAAATCTCCGTAGCGAAGTCCGTATGGTATTTCAAGCCGAACGATGCTAGTACGTATGCGCCAGTGCTGCTGTGATGCCATTTCCAGGAAATAAGCAAGGTTGCCTAAAATACATTAATAATTGATGGTTTTTTTGGTAATTAAAAATACAAACGCCCTTAATGCGAATCCCTTAGGGGTGATGGACAGATGGGCAGCGCCAGAAAAGAGCTGCAGCCTGCCACTGTGAACCCCACTACTCCCTTCCCTCTGTTGCTAGATATCTTGAGATGTATGTTGTAGATGTATATGAAGTTTATTTCCATGGATTAAAATGTATTTATTTTGAATTAAGTATGTTCACATGCACTCACATTAATGAATTAAAATAAAATTATATTAATTAAATTATGTATATGGTGGATATCTATCGAGTGACATTGAGTAGTTAACTAAGTAGAAGTAACTAAATTAAAGTAAATATTGTGCTGATTCGTACATTGAATACATAAAGTAGTTCCTTAACTTACGAGCTTAATTGACTCTATGATGGAGCTCTTAACTCAAAACACTTGTATCTCAAATCAACATCACCCATTGAAAATAATTGAAATATATTTAGTTGGTGCTTGCCCCCCCCCCCCCCCATAACATGTAACATGCCTTTTAAAAACAAAACAAATTTTAAGATAATATATATTGACAAAAAACAATACGATATAATGTACTTTTAACAACTACAGTATTTTTTTTAAGTAATGTAATATGAATGTACAACATTTACTCCTTCCAGCTACTTCTCCATCAAACACTCCATCAGCAGCTTCTGTATATTTCCATGGCTTTAGACACATGCTGCTTCAGTATGGTGCAGACTAGCAGTGATACGCTCCAACACGTTTTTCATGATTACGTTTCCTAATTATTTGAATATCATCCACTTTTCTTCTCAGCACTGTCCTTCATACTCACCTCCTTCCTTCCCATGGTTGCAAAAACAATGTTATGTCCATCTCTAGCCATAAGCTAATGCTAGCGAGTACGGCCACCTAGGGACTTCACGGTATGGATATTTCTTATCACGGTTATTGTGACCAAAGTTATCACGGTTATCATTAATATCGCAGGTATTTTTAAATGTGCTCAAAATTTTCAAAAAGTACTTATACTGAAATCTTTTAACCACGTTTTATTTTTTTTAAAAACCCACTGACAACCCATTCGAAATTATTTCCTTTGTAGGAGAAACATTATTGTAGATAAGAACACTGTTTCATCGACCTCAAGTAGAAATTGAATGTGCATATGAAAGCAACACAATCATTATAAACAAAGTTATATGGTAAAACAAAATTATAACGTATAAATAAAATAATTGGGAAAATTGGGAAAATTGTGCAAGATAGCACTTTATGGACATACAAATGTAAGAGTTTTGCAAGGGGGCACCTGATGGCCATAAGATGTAACTGCACTTTTTGTCCATATAGATATGTGCTTTGCTATGGAGGTTTTTTAGATTGTATTTTTTTACTCATCCTTCTCCAGCGTTGACCTTTTTCTAGGGATGTCCGATAATATCGGACTGCCGATATTATCGGCCAATAAATACTTTAGAATGTAATATCGGAAATGATCGGTATCGGTTTCAAAATTATCGGTATCGGTTTCAAAAAGTAAAATGTATGACTTTTTAAAACGCCGCTGTGTACACGGACGGACGTAGGGAGAAGTACAGAGCGTCAATAAACCTTAAAGGCACTTCCTTTGCGTGCCGGCCCAGTCACATAATATCTACGGCTTTTCACACACACAAGTGAATGCAATGCATACTTGGTCAACAGCCATACAGGTCACACTGAGGATGGCCGCATAAACAACTTTAACACTGTTACAAATATGCGCCACACTGTGAACCCACACCAAACAAGAATGGCAAACACATTTCGGGAGAACATCCGCACATAAACACACCAGAACAAATACCCAGAACCCCTTGCAGCACTAACTCTTCCAGCACGCTACAATATACACCCCCCCGCTACCCCCTATCCAAAAGCCCGGCCCCTCCCCAACCCCGCCCACCTCAACCTCCTCATGCTCTCTCAGAGAGAGCATGTCCCAAATTCCAAGCTGCTGTTTTGAGGCATGTTAAAAAAAATAATGCACTTTGTGACTTCAATAATAAATATGGCAGTGCCATGTTGGCATGTTTTTCCATAACTTGAGTTGATTTATTTTGGAAAACCTTGTTACATTGTTTAATGCATCCAGCGGGGCATCACAACTAAATTAGGCATGATAATGTGTTCATTCCACGACTGTATATATCGTATCGGTTGATATCAGAATTGGTAATTAAGAGTTGGACAATATCGGAATATCGGATGTCGGCAAAAAAAGCCATTATCGGACATCTCTACCTTTTTCCCATCTTTTACGGGGCGCCTTGTGGGCCGGGCTGTATGTATATATATATATATATATATATATATATATATATATATATATATATATATATATATATATATATATATATATATATATATATATATATTATATAATAAATAAATGGGTTGTACTCGTATAGCGCTTTTCTACCTTCAAGGCACTCAAAGTGCTTTGACAGTATTTCCACATTCACCCATTCACACACACATTCACACACTGATGGCAGGAGCTGCCATGCAAGGCGCTAACCAGCAGCCATCAGGAGCAAGGGTGAAGTGTCTTGCCCAAGGACACAACGGATGTGACTAGGATGGTAGAAGGTGGGGATTGAACCCCAGTAACCAGCAACCAGCAACCCTCCGATTGCTGGCACGGCCACTCTACCAACTTCGCCACGCCGTCCCCATTATATATATATATATATATATATATATATATATATATATATATATATATATTAGATATATATAGTGTACTTTCCGCGCGTGCGATGTCACATTATCGATGACAAAAGGCATTTTTAGACAATATGATTTGCCTCAGCGGCTAGGAGACACCGTGAGTAGCAAACGATACAAAGTGGATAAGAAAAGACTTAAAATATATATATATATATATATATATATATATATATATATATATATATATATATATATATTTATTTTTATACTTGGGAATTCCCGCGGGCCTGATTTTGGACGCTGGATTTGGGGACTCCTGCTGTACACTGTTTGTTTGTCATATCTTGAACAGGTTTGTGCTGAAAACAAAGTTTCGTTGAACTTGTGCAATGACAATAAAGACCTACCTACCTACCTACTTACCTACCTAACCGCTGGGAATTTCACCGCGGTTTATCATTATACCGTTTACCGTTACATCCCTACGACCAACTAATGGCGCGGATGCTTCTAACTGAAATGTTTGCTTGCAACTTAAAGCATAACAATTAGCCAGACAGCTCTTGTCTCTAAACACTCTTAAGTGGATGTACCGCAGTAGTGAGAACCAAAGTATGCTAAACAAAAATAACACATTTAACTCACCAACTCTTCGCACAGCATCTCCATGAGTTCCTTCAGTGTCTCCATGGAGATCTCCTCCTCCTCCTCTGCACTCATCCCACAGGAGCCGTCACTCTGCGTCGCCAAGGATCCTTGAGGTCTCTCCCAGGCAAGACCAAGGTGCTGCCTGCATATCAGCGAGTCAAGGCGGACGGCCTTCTCCGCCTGCTGCCTCACCTCCTTGTCCAGCATCCGCCATGTTTCCTCAAAGTGCTTGGCGTCAGCCACGGCGAAGTGTCTGCACGCGGTCGTTATGCAACAGGAATTGGTTCAGTTTGGTGAACTCGCCTACGAACGAACGACTCACTTGATTCTCAGCTGCATGCGTTCATTTTGCTCCACGCTGCGTTTGTAGTCGTCCGACAAGCGCCTGCTCCGCTTCTCCGACTCTTTCTGCTGACTCGTGTATTTGCTCCTCAGGTTTTTCAGCTCAGTCTGCAGACTGGGACACGGAAAGGTTGAGAGAAGGGAGTCAAACGCGGGCAAAATGTGTGCGTAAACATCATCGGTCACCCTGTGATTCTGCTCTTCATGTGGGCCAAGTTGCATGGCTCTCGGCCATCTTTGAGTTGCATGTGCTGTATGTTGCTGATCATGCTGTCAGCCAGCATCTGCTGACGTTCCCTCTCCAGGCCCTAAAGAACCAATCATGTCATAGCACAGTGGTTCTCAAACTCTCTCAAAAAAAAAGCTTGGCTGTTCAAGAACCTCCATAATGACCAACATTAAAATACTGTAGCGTAGTAGGCCTAAGTATTCATTAAAAACAAGGCCGAGGTTTCATTTAACTTTAATTTATTTAATTTCCAATCGATCAGGCGCAACTTTTTCCCCACGCTTTGAACCCTGCGGCTTTTACAAAGATGCGACCAATTTATAGATTTTTTTTACCCGGGTTTACGAACTTCAAAAATTAGCCCAAGACGGAGAAAATGTCGGTTCGACACCGAAGAACAGTGGTCCCCAACCACCGGGCTGTGGCCCGGTACCGGTCCGTGGACCAATTGGCCGCGGCCGCACAAGAAATAAAAAAATAAAATAAAAATAAAAAAATAAGTTTTTTTTTTTTTTATTAAATCAACATAAAAAACACAATATATAAATTATATATCAATATAAATTAATACAGTCTGCAGGGATACAGTCCGTAAGCACACATGATTGTATTTCTTTATGACAAAAAATATATATATATATATATATATATTTATTTTTTTTTACTACCCCCCCCCCCCCCTCCTCCCCCCCCGGTCCGTGGGACAAATTTTCAAGCATTGACCGGTCCGCAAGTACAAAAAGGTTGGGGACCACTGCCGAAGAAGACAACTTCAGCGGTTTTCAGTGCGCTCAATCACACAATTGTTCCTCAATTCACATACAAAGAGAATGTTGGAAAACAGATTTGCAACAAAACAAGATGTTAAACAATGGTGATTACAGCTGGGATGGTAGAACAACACCCGAACAAGAAGATCTTAGACTATGTTGGTTCATGTCTAAATGCAGGGATGTTAAAGTAAACTCACTTTCATGTAATTCTGATTGTGCGACTCCTCTTTCTCTCCATTTTCCCGAGGACGCTTCGTTCATACCTGGAACTTTGCATCGTGTTCCGCCCTCATGGCGTCGCACTTGTGTTCGGGATCCATCATCAGGTTGTGTATTTTTGCTTCGTACTCCTCCACCGCCCTCCTCCGCTTCGTCAGCCTGGCTTGCTGTATCCGAGCACAATGGTTAAAAGGCGCGTGTTAAAACTTAGCATTGTGGAGTTTTCTTTCTTTGCGGCGCTCTTGACCTGTTTGTCCCACAGTTCCTTAACGCAGCGCTCCCATTCGCTGCGCTCTTTTGTCAGCAAGACCTCATGTTCCTGCTGGTACACGCTCTAGAAAGCAGAAGCCATTAGTGACATACGGGCAGCCAGTGAAGCTAAAAACTGAACAAGACCACTTTCAGTTTGAACAATGCTAAATCAATGCACTCCAAGTACTGGAAAGTTAAATCTTTGGTCCCTTCATTCAGTACATGTTCATTTGGAACACAATAAGGTAAGAATGTCCAATGAAAGCCAAATGAAGACAACTGACTTCCCACATATGCCGTCCCCTCCAAGGTTTGTCGTTTTTCCCATTGGGTTGAGTTTTTTCTTGCCTTGATGTGGGATCTGAGCCGAGGATGTCGTTGTGGCTTGTGCAGCCCTTTGAGACATTTATGATTAAGGGCTATACAAATAAACTTAGATTGATTGATTGATAATAAAGATGACGTGCAAGAAATCCACAATAATCATACTTGCCAACCTTGAGACCTCCGAATTCGGGTAGCGGGGGGTGTATATATTTTCAAGTATTTCAAGAGAAGTCATGTTTCAGACTTCTCCATTGAACACGGTGGCCGAACGGATATACTCATTCATGAACGGATTATTTTTATATATATATATATATATATATATATATATATATATATATATATATATATATATATATATATATATACTTGCATAATCCGTTCATGATTTTCATATATTATTTATATATATATATATATATATATATATATTGGCCGAACGGATATACTCATTCATGAACGCGGATTATTTATTTATATAATATATATATATATATATATATATATATATATATATATATATATATATATATATATATATATATATATATATATATATATATATATATATATATATATATATATATGGAGAAGTCTGGGGCCGTACTTATCAAGCTTCTCAGAATTACTCCTAAGAAGTCTGCTAAGAGTTGACTTAAGAGTAAATAAATTCTTCGCTGAAAGCTGCACTTAAAAGTTAGTTATCAAGCGTCTTACTCACACTTTCAGCGAAGTGTAGGACTGAATCTTAAGTGTCACACTCAGAGCTGAATTACGACATTACTATGTGCCGTAAACGGAATTTTAGGTGACGTCATTTCTGTGTCCATAGAAATGACCAATCACGGAAGGGAATCCGTTGTCTAAGAATAAAGAAATATCTTGGAAATATTTAAGTGGACAATGGGAGTGTATATTTTGACAATAAACTACAAAATAATACAAAACAAACTAGTCCCCGCCGGCACTCACGCTACCGCTCCCTCTCTTCTATTCTCTCGCCCACACACTCACTGACGTCACTCACCTCACGGCCACACACATACGCTACTGTCATAAAATGTTCTTTCCAATTCATTAATTAGGCAACTAATTTGAAACTGGTGTGGGTGGCTCTATATATACTAGCCCACTGCAGACACATGCAGAAATCAACAAGGAATCGAAAAGTATTAAATCTGTGACCAAAATAATATCCGCTCTGTCTAAACGATACCGTTTGATCAGCTGCTCGTCATCAAAACAAAAAAAAACATTGTTCCGTTCCCTGAACGTTCGCGCACGTCTCTCTCGCCTCAGTGCCATCCCCTGCTGGCAACTCCTAACCACTTAAGACACCTCTGAAGGTCTCTTAAATATCGTGGAGAGTAGGAGTGATTCTTAGTGTGTGGATGACATGGGAAGGAGTAGAGAAGAGGAAGATCTCCTGGAAAGAGCTGTGGGAGATGGAGGCATTCAGGGCAAGCTTTACCATCAGGGCTGCCTACGATGTCCTGCCTTCTCCAAAAAACCTCAGCCAGTGGTATGGTGAAGACCCCACATGCCCTCTGTGTCCGAGTCCAGCAACACTGAAGCACATCCTGGTGGGCTGCAAGACCAGCCTCACCCAAGGCCGTTACACCTGGCGGCACAACCAGGTGCTAAAGTGTCTTGCAGCAGTGCTGGAAAGTCAACGGACAAGTGTCAATGCCCTTCCTCCTTCGTCATCCCGTTGGCAAGCAACAACATTTGTCCGGGAGGGCGAGGGTCAAGCCAACCTCACCCCCACAAGACCAGACACTGGACAGCTAGGCGGGGCACGGGACTGGAGACTGCTGGCAGACCTGGGCCAGAGACTCTGCTTCCCAGGTGAGATTGCGTCCACCAACCTGCGGCCAGATCTTGTTCTGTGGTCAGCTTCGCTCAGGCTCGTGTACATCATAGAGCTCACGGTGCCCTGGGAGAGTGCAATGGAGGAGGCCTACGAGCGCAAGAAGTTGAGGTACACTGAGCTTGCAGCCGATGCGCAACAACAAGGCTGGAAAGCGAGGGTACGCCCAGTGGAAGTAGGCTGCAGAGGATTCGTGGCCACCTCAACATCCAGGCTCCTCAGGGAAATGGGAGTGCGAGGGAAGGCCCATCGACAGGCAGTGAAAGACCTCTCAAAAGCCGCTGAAAAGGGGAGTCAGTGGCTGTGGGTCAAGCGAAGGGACTCCACCTGGGCTTTCAAGTGAGTGATGGCATCTAGGGAGTGATCCTGGGACGCTGGGACTCACTGCTGAACCCTCTGGAGGTGTCGTGGGCCTATCAGCGAAACACTGAGGATGGGGGGCGCCCACTTGATAACCCAGAGGATGCCTTCACTCACTTGACCATCCCACTAAGTCGCATAGGTGTCTCAAGTATGCATTAGGGGATTGTAACATCTAGTCCTACACAACAGATCAGACTTAAGAACGTTGATAAAAAGCTTTTATTCTTAAGTTTGAGAGTAGGACTAAATTTCGCAAATTCTCAGGACTTAAGTGTAAAATGGCACTCTAAGAAGCTTGATAAGTACGGCCCCTGATCTACAAAATTTGCTGGCAGCATACCCCTCCCCTTCGAGCTGTCCTGGATGAACTGAAATTATTTTTTCCAATTATTTCGGAACTTGCAAGCGTACCATGTCTCTTCTTTGTTCTTCTGCTTCGTCTCTGTTATGTTTTTGGACGTTACTACTTGCCGTAGTTTTGAAGCAATGCATGATGGGAATCCGGATGTTGTGTGTCAGTGTATTAACGTGCCGGCTGGAATAAACACACGCTGAGAAATAGCTCCGTGCCTGCCTACTTTATGGGTTATAGATAAACCTATGGATAACGGAGACATATATAATAGTCTCCTTGTCAGGTGAGAGGGGACGCTAAAAGCAGTGCCTTTAAGGCACTGCCCCCAATATTGTTGTCCGGGTGGAAATCGGGAGAAATTCGGGAGAATGGTTGCCCCGGGAGATTTTCGGGAGGGGCACTGAAATTCGGGAGTCTCCCGGGAAAATCGGGAGGGTTGGCAAGTATGACAATAATGCGTATCCTTAGCCATATTTAGACAAACGTATGTGTTTAGAGAAAACAATGCCCAAAACCTTAGTTTTGAGTTGAGTTCATGAAAAGTTTTACTGCACTTTACAATTACCAACTGTTTCCAAAGAACACAACATTTTTATTTTCTTGGTCAAGATATAGATAGATGCGTTTTCGGTAGAGAAAATTAACAACATTATAGGGGTGGGCCAAAGAAAAGGCAAAATAAATAAATACATACAGTGGGGTGTGGAGCTAGAGGTAGTGGTAGGGTGTCCCCAGCTAAATGACAGATAGTTAATAGTATTGGATCCTTATTACATACTTGCCAACCCTCCCGTTTTTAGCGGGAGAATCCCGATATTCAGCGCCTCTCCCGACAACCTCCCGACAGAGATTTTCTCCCTACAAACTCCCGGTATTCAGCCGGAGCTGGAGGCCACGCCCCCCCCCCAAAAAAGTCTGCCGCAGCTGCGATTGGACCTGACCAGCCTTCGGGTACAAGTACTGGAGTACCATTTGCTTGCCAGGGAAGATCTTCCCCAGGAAGCAAGGATTGACCGGTTTTGGGCCATGCTAGGGAGAGATGGAAGATTCCACACTCTCGTGCATTTGATGAAAGCACTTTTGTGCGTGCCACACAGCAATGCATCATCAGAGAGGGTGTTCAGCATGGTTAGAAAAATAGTGACAGAGAATAGAAAGAGGATGGACAATTCAACCCTTAACAAAGCATTGTACTTTCAAGTACAACAATGAGTAGATGAGTGTTGTGTGTGTGTGTGTATATGTGTAAATAAATGAACACTAAAATTCAAGTATTTCTTTTATTTATATATATAATAAAATATATATATATATATATATATATATATATATAGCTAGAATTCACTGAAAGTCAAGTATTTATATATTGAATCCCTTCTAAGTCTATCTGATAGCTCAGTCACAGCTCTTTGTATACCAAATATGTGTTATATGTGTTTTATGTCGCACGTTTGCACCAAGAAAAATTCCTAGTTTGTGAACCTGTTCTCAAACAATGGCAATAAAACGATTCTGATTCTGATATCAAGGTAACGTGCGGAGTTCCCCAGGGTTCGGTTCTTGGCCCTGCACTCTTTAGTATTTACATGCTGCCGCTGGGTGACATCATACGCAAGTACGGTGTTAGCTTTCACTGTTATGCTGATGACACTCAACTCTACATGCCCCTAAAGCTGACCAACACGCCGGACTGTAGTCAGCTGGAGGCGTGTCTTAATGAAATTAAACAATGGATGTCCGCTAACTTTTTGCAACTCAACGCTAAGAAAACGGAAATGCTGATTATCGGTCCTGCTAGACACCAACATCTATTTAATAATACCACCTTAACATTTGACAACCAAACAATTAAACAAGGAGACTCGGTAAAGAATCTGGGTATTATCTTCGACCCAACTCTCTCGTTTGAGTCACACATTAAGAGTGTTACTAAAACGGCCTTCTTTCATCTCCGTAATATCGCTAAAATTCGTTCCATCTTGTCCACTAGCGACGCTGAGATCATTATTCATGCGTTCGTTACGTCTCGTCTCGATTACTGTAACGTATTATTTTCGGGCCTCCCTATGTCTAGCATTAAAAGATTACAGTTGGTACAAAATGCGGCTGCAAGGCTTTTGACAAAAACAAGAAAGTTTGATCATATTACGCCTATACTGGCTCACTTGCACTGGCTTCCTGTGCACTTAAGATGCGACTTTAAGGTTTTACTACTTACGTATAAAATATTACACGGTTTAGCTCCAGCCTATCTCGCCGATTGTATTGTACCATATGTCCCGACAAGAAATCTGCGTTCAAAGAACTCCGGCTTATTAGTGATTCCCAGAGCCAAAAAAAAGTCTGCGGGCTATAGAGCGTTTTCTATTCGGGCTCCAGTACTCTGGAATGCCCTCCCGGTAACAGTTAGAGATGCTACCTCAGTAGAAGCATTTAAGTCCCATCTTAAAACTCATTTGTATAATCTAGCCTTTAAATAGACCCCCCCTTTTTTAGACCAGTTGATCTGCCGTTTCTTTTCTTCTCTCCTCTTCTCCCCTGTCCCTTGCGAGGGGGAGTCGCATAGGTCCGGTGGCCATGGATGAAGTGCTGGCTGTCCAGAGCCGGGACCCCGGGTGGACCACTAGCCTGTGCATCGGTTGGGGACATCTCTGCGCTGCTGACCCGTCTCCGCTCGGGATGGTTTCCTGTTGGCCCCGCTGTGGACTGGACTCCCGCTGATGTGTTGGATCCACTGTGGACTGGACTTTCACAATGTTATGTCAGACCCACTCGACATCCGTTGCTTTCGGTCTCCCCTAGAGGGGGGGGGGGGTTACCCACATATGCGGTCCTCTCCAAGGTTTCTCATAGTCATTCACCGACGTCCCACTGGGGTGAGTTTTTCCTTGCCCGTATGTGGGCTCTGTACCGAGGATGTCGTTGTGGCTTGTACAGCCCTTTGAGACACTTGTGATTTAGGGCTATATAAATAAACATTGATTGATTGATTGATTGATTGATATATATATATATATATATATATATATATATATATATATATATATATATATATATATATATATATATATATATATATATATATATATATATATATATATATATATATATATATATATATATATGAAATACTTGAGTTGGTGAATTCTAGCTGTAAATATACTCTCCTCTTAACCACGCCCTCCGCCCCAACCACGCCCCCAACCACTCCCCCCCACCCCCACCTCCCGATATTGGAGGTCTCAAGGTTGGCAAGTATGCCTTATTAGTTCCATTTGTACACTCTCATGTACATTAACATTGATATTATACATGTGGGCCAAAAGATATGAATGCCGTTAAATGTAGCTGTGATGTAGCAAGCTACTTCTGCCGTGTAGCTTGTCGTGTATCTTGCTACAATTCTCTGGGGATAGCTTCCTCTGTAGCTTAGCTATATTTGTTCAAGAGTAACTTCCAAGTAGCTTGCCCATCACTGGTGCTGTCATAGAGATGATATTTGACAAGCTTTTTTCAGAAGGATTTTAAAAACAGTGACTGACAAAATAAATAGACTAAAATCAAATGTCTACTGTAGATGATGCTGGTTCTCTGGAAGATACAAAATAAGACTAATAGTAAAAAGAGAAGTCCGGTCACCCGGTCATTAGCTTTCTGGAAATGTGTGGCCCCCAAAAACTATTTAGTTGAATAACCCTGGTGAATGGCCTCCTTGGGGCTTTATGCACTCCCTACAACTCTCCTTCACGGACAGGTGGACCTACCTCAATCTGGGCTAGTTCCTCCCTGTAGGCCTGTGTCAGCGTACTGATGAGCTCCTCCGAGCGCTTTGTCATTGTGTCCATCTCCTCCGCCTGCTTCCTCAAGTCCTTCACGTAGCGATCGTCTTCACTCTTCAACTCCTGCCCGGTTAAAGAATGACGGAGTGAGTGAGCCTTGCAGCTTCAATGGATGACCCACATCCCGTCATTCACTCATCAACAGATATACACAAACACACACCAACGGAAGAATGTCTGAGTACAGAGGAGCCAGGTGAGGAAACACTATCACAGGAGCCATCTACACCAGGATTTCGCCAGACCACAGCCACCAATGTGCTGACACAAAGCATCCATGACTGATAAAAATCCCTGGTGCAGAGGGCTGGAAAGTAGAGTAAACATAATAAAACACTTTCAAAGAGTAAGAGCTATGTTTAAGAATAAAGATAACTGGGAGTAAAAAATAGAATTGCCCCAGACTTGGAGCTCTCTTTTTTTTTAAAAAGGTAATGATCCTTCAGCAGTTTCACATACAGAATCTTTGTTACAACTATTTAGTCAAGTTTAATGTCTTCTCGGGGCTGTGCCAGAGCCAACCAAGGAGGATCTCACAAATTGGGGTTTAGCCCTTTTTTGAAGTGGAAAAAGTGGCATATGAGATATTGTTTTCTTTTAATTAATTTAGGAATATTCACATTTACGGTACATGATAGACTGACACCGAGTCAGTATACACCACTACATACTGTACGACCATCTGTTTATTAATCTCAAGAAACACCACAAATTCGACTGATCATCAGTGGTGGGCAAAATCTAACAAATGTGAGTTGACCACGAAAAACTTTAGTCGAAGACAGCCCAAATTAGGAGACGAGTGCCAAAGGAGCTTGGGAAGCCAATGCAGTGATTTCAAAACTGGTGTAATGTGCGCCTGACTTCTGTGGCTATATTTTCAACATGTGGAATAAAACTGAGCTCAGACTCAAAAGCTTCAGTTCTGTCCTGGTTAAGTTGTAAAAAGTTATCTGTCAACCAGGATTTCAAGTACCAGTAGAGTGGAAAAACAAGTTGAATGTAATTATGTTTCATTGTATCCATTAAACCATTTCCAATCATATTTACAATCCACAAAGTACACTGTTTAAACATAGCTCTGAATACCCTTGGCTATTTCCGGAGATTGATGTTACAATGGGAATGCTTCTTCACTCTGACCATAGTATCAGATCAGTCATACTGGAAATACGCAAACATTAGAGAGAAATGGGCTGTTTATCATTCACAATCTCTAAATAAGACATGAACACATGTTTCTTTTTTTTAATGCAATCTAATTCGTAAATAAATAAATACATAAAAAGCTCTCTATTTCGCCCACAAAACCCTCTAAAAACCATCCAAAACCCACCAACAATACTCTATATACATAGCGGGACCTGAATATTAACCAAATATTAGCGAGGTTGTTATTATAAGCGCTAACGCAGACAAACTATTTATTTAACGGCAAATTGATAGCACACAGCTAAGTAGCCCTATGCTGCTTTACTGTGAGCCGGCATCGATGTCCTACTGCTCCCGCATCATTGCGTCTCGGCTCACCAAAGTTATTCTAGATTACGAATCATGCCTCTCATCTGGATAACAGGAGGAACTGCTATAAATCTACAAGTTGTTCATATGTGACTTTTAATTTATACCCGGTGACAAACACACTCAACCGAAGACAGTGTCTCCAGGGAGACTTTTCCTTGTTAACCTTCCGTGTGTATCATGATTAATTCTTCAATAAAACGGGAAAATATGAACATCCTATCAGTCGTCATCTAAGTGAGAGCAGACATTGTACAGTAAGCGATGTTTTTATTATGTTTGCAGTTCTTGTTTAGCATTTAACAATACTTCCACATTATACTCGGAGTTTCACTAAGGCTCGGTCTGTTTAGCAGAGTTTCTAAAACTTGCAGCTCATCCTCCTTATATACAGGATCAACAATATAAGTTTTATGGATCATAGTAATCATTGTTGGCTCTCACAAAGTCTGCATGATTTGCATTGTTGTTGGTGATGAAGGTATATGTAGTTCCTACCTCTACGTCACAGGATCACGCGACTGGCTTCCTCATTATCACTCAAAATGACTCGGGAATCTCCGTGGATTGATACTATTTCGATCATATCTATTTATTCACAAACTATGGAAGTCTTTAAGTGTCATTCATCAGTTATATATGATAATAGCGTCCATATAGAGGCAACTTGTTTTTCCACTCTACTGGTAAAATGTAAAATGCTGTGTAGACACAAACTCTTATATGGTGTGCATTTTTGTTTCATCTTGGCTATTTGGGTTCTTTGGCACCACATGGAAAAAAAAAAAAAAAAAGTTTAAAGTTGCCATCTAAACTTTTGGATGTTTTTAAGCCATCTTAGATCTACCATGTGATGTGGCCAACTAATTGGCCAACTAATTGGCAGTGTAAAGTTATTTTAAGTGGAAGCCAGGGTCTTGTAGAGAACAACATTGTGGTATACACCAGTGTTTTTCAACCTTTTTTGAGCCTAGGGACATTTTTTGCGTTGAAAAAATCCGGAGGCACACCACCAGCAGAAATCATTAAAAAACGAAACTCAGTTGACAGTAAAAAGTCGTTGTCGCAATTGTTGGATATGATTTTAAACCATAACCAACCATGCATCAATATAGCTATTGTCTCAAAGTAGGTGTACTGTCACGACCTGTCACATCACGCACTGACTTATTTGGAGGTCTTTGCTGTTTTCCTGTCTGTAGTGTTTTACTTCTTGTCTTGCGCTCCTATTTTGGTGGCTTTTCCTCTTCATTTGGTATTTTCCTGTAGCAGTTTCATGTCTTTCTTTGAGCGATATTTCCCGCATCTACTTTGTTTTAGCAATCAAGGATATTTCAGTTGTTTTTATCCTTCTTTGTGGGGACATTGTTGATTGTAATGTCATGTTCGGATGTACATTGTCTTTGCTCCACAGTAAGTCTTTGCTGTCGTCCAGCATTGTGTTTTTGTTTACTTTGTAGCCAGTTCAGTTTTAGTTTCGTTCTGCATAGCCTTCCCTAAGCTTCAATGCCTTTTCTCAGGGGCACTCACATTTTGTTTATTTTTGGTTTAAGCATTAGACACCTTTTTACCTGCACGCTGCCTCCCGCTGTTTCCGACATCTACAAAGCAGCTACTAATTAGCTACCAGCTGCCACCTACTGATATGGAAGAATATTACAAGGTTACTCTGCCGAGCTCTAGACAGCACCGACACTCAACAACAACACATAATTTGCAGACTATAATTACTGGTTTGCAAAAAATATTTTTAACCCAAATAGGTGAAATTAGATCATCTCCCATGGCACACCAGACTGTATCTCACGGTTGAAAAACACTAGTATACACAACCAAAAATGTGATGTCCACATATGTGGACGCCAGTTCCTAGGGGGGTTATTAAAAATGTATACAATTGATCTTGTATCAATTCCATGCCCCCTGATGATAATGCCAAATGTAAGCATGTACATATTAAAAATAATAGAACCTAAAATAGATCTTTGAGGAGCACCACATGTGATTTTACGAGTTTCTGACTCTGTCTATGTTTCAATGACCTGCTGCAGATCTTTGATGACTTTCTTCTTGTCCTCAATGACCTCTGCACATAACAACTGTTGCCAGGTCAAGGTTTCTTGCAGATCCTGAGGGATCATAGTCTGTTCAGCCAGCGACCACCTGCCGGTGATCTCCTCGAACTTCTCCTGGCTGGACTTGGCTTCTTTCTGCAGCATCTCGGCCCTGAATCAAGCAGGACATACACGGCAGGGCACAGAAGTAGACACGGGTAGTGACCATACCAAATGGTGTTTCACCCTACCTGATCCTGCGGGCTTCCTCCAATTCTGACCTTCTCATTGATTCTTTGGCATCAGCTTCAGTTTGGATGTCGATGACCAACGCCAACAAGTCTCTCTCCAGCTTGGAGATCCGCTGCCCATAGGATAATCAGATGTTGCTGGGATTCAATTTACAGTATGGATACACTATACACATTTTGGCATACTTCAGAAAGTTAACTTGGATATTAAAGTTAAAGTTAAAGTACCACTGATAGTCGCACACACACTAGGTGTGGTGAAATTACCCTCTGCGTTTGACCGATCCCCTTGTTCCACCCCCTGGGAGGTGAGGGGAGCAGTGAGCAGCAGCAGTGGCCGCGCTCGAGAATCATTTTGGTGATTTAACCCCCAATTCCAACCCTTGATGCTGAGTGCCAAGCAGGGAGTTAATGGGTCCCATTTTTATAGTCTTTGGTATGACTCGGCCGGGGTTTGAACTCACGACCTACCGATCTCAGGGCGGACACTCTAACCACAAGGCCAATGAATTAAATGGGATACATTCTTTTAGACAGCAGGCAGTCTACATAGCAGACTCCGGGAATTGACGTGGTTCACCGAGGAAAAAGTGTAGTACTGTACAGTATCTGTTACTAACGATACTGGAAAAATCAGGTATCCATGTATTTTTGCGTCTTGGTATCAACTTGGTACTTTTGACAACCCCATTCCGCGTACAGCAGCATAGATTTAATATCCACTGAACATGACTTAACACTAAATGTATTGTTTAAATAGCTGACAACAGTGAGTAGCAAGAAAATTGTGATAGCCCGGGGGTCAGCAACCCCGCATGCGGCTCTTTAGTGCCGCCCTAGTGGCTCCCTGGAGCTTTTTCACAGATGTGTGAAAAATGAAAAAGATGAAAAAAAAACTATTTTTTTGGTTTTACTATGGTTTCTGTCGGAGGGCAAACATGACACAAACCTTAATTGTTAGAAATCCCACTGTTTATATTAAACATGCATCACTGATGAGAGTATTTGGTAAGCACCGTTTTGTCCTACTAATTTCAGCGATCCTTGAACTCATCGTAGTTTGTTTACATGAACAACTTTCTCCGATGCTGCCACATAAAGACGCCTTTTACGCCACTCCTTCTTTGTCCACCAAACGTTTTATGCTGTGCGTGAATGCACAAAGGTAAGCTTTGTTGATTTTATTGATTTGCTGGAGTGCTTATCAGGCATATTTGGTCAATCAATGACTGCAAGCTATTTGATGCTAACATGCTAATTAGGCTAGCTGTATGTACATGTTGCATCCTTATGCCTCGTTTGTAGGTATATTTGAGCTCATTTAATTTACTTTACTTATGTCCTCTGTGTATTTAATGTATATTTGCATGTCTTATGACACATTATCTGTATGTAATATTGGCTGCATTTCTCATATTTGTTTGTGTGCCATGTTGTTCCAGACCACAGCAAACGTTACCCAGCTAGCAAAGATTGTAATAAATCCATTAGAAGAAGACAGCCTGCCTTTTTCTTTAACTTGGACACACACATCTATACCTTTGGCCATTCTGAACCAGTAATTTAAAGAAGTTATCTCATCATGTGAGAAGTCTCCATTTCACTAATAATTCCATCCAATGTTGCAAAAATGTGTAGAATAAAAATTAAAATAACATTTCTGTCAACAAAGATTTCCATCAGCCTTTGATAGTAGGCTAATATAGACACTTAAATCATGTGTTGCCTTCATTATAACGATTGCACCAAAAAAAATTCCTAGTTTGTGAACCCATTCTCAAACAATAGCAATAAAACTATTCTGATTCTGATTCTGATTATAACACTTACATAAGGCTTTTAATTTTTTGGGCTCCAGACAGTTTTTCTTTTTTTTTTTTGGTCCAATGTGGCTTTTTCAACATTTTGAGTTGCCGACCCCTGTGGTAGCCCAATATGCTCTAAACTAATTTTCAAGCTGACTATTCTCAGGTAGTTTCATTACTATAGTATTTTCCCCTGGAACGATTCATTACAGTAGTGAGAAAAATGCAATGGTTATCTAAAATATCATTCTACAGAGACAGCTCTATGTACAATGTATTACTGATGTTGGCATATGGAGGTTAATATATGTCTTTATTACAAAAGCTTTTTATTTTTTTTTACACTTAATTAATGTAACTGAAATGTTTGCGTTTGAACTTTGGGAACGGGTAATTATGCTGACCATCTCATTGAATAAACATGTGTTAGCAAAATGTGTGTGTGTAAAAATGCAGTCAGTGTTTTAAATTTCAGTGTAAAAAAATGTTGTTTTCAAATTCAGTTTAAAAAAAAAAAATCTTAGAATATTCGTTGCTTCAAAACTCGAGACCCACTTCCTGTGAATTAGGACTAAAGCAATTGATCCTGTCTCAGAAGCCAATAGTTAGAAGTCACTTGAGTTTTCTGCACTGAATTTTTTTTAAACGCAGAATTTTTATACATAGAATTTTTTTTACACTGAATTTTAAAGCACTGTATTTTAAACTTGTTCTATACATTTTCATCCAATGAAATTGTCTGAATAATTTGCTGTGAAAAAAAATTCAGTTCACAAAACTGAAACGCTAAAAATTCAGTTGCATTAATTCAATGTCCAAAAAAAAGCTTTCGTAAGAAAGACACAAATTAAACTCCCATAGAAAACTGTTTGATTTTGATATGTGTAGGAATTCCGACCGGAATTATATTTGGTGTTTAGATGAAAGTCAAAATTGTAATCATAGTTTATAGGCTGCTGGCATAAAATTGAAGTGTTAAAACGTATGTTATGAACTTTGTATTTTATCAATAGTTTTGTGAATGTGTGTAATGCGCAAGGCCAATTTGTGGCAATGCGTGTCTACAATTGTACCTTTGGCACTCAAACCTTGGAATTAGGTTTTATTATTGTGAATCTGAATACAATATGTTTTGAAAGGGTTTGTCTTCATTTTAACTTCAACTTGCTGAGAGACTGGAGATGGAAATTGGCTGTAATCTCACATATTTACATGTAAAATGTTCATCAATATGTATTGACCTTTTTTTTTTTTTTTTTAAATAAACTAAAACATTGTATTTTATTTAATGGGGTGTATTCACTTATTTGATCATTCAATACATGTAGTGAAGGTCTTGAAAACACATGAGAATGTAGGCTCAATTAATTTGACTATTTTAGATATTGATAGTAATAATAATAATAATAATAATAATAATAAAATGTTGTTGTTGTTGTTGTCTGTTTTGTCCCCCTGCACACTATAAAATGTTGGGTTAAAAATAACCCAATTTTAACCCAAATACTGGTTCAGAAAAGGACTAACCTCTTATTTGAGTTATTTTAACTCAACATTTTGGGTTAATTTTTTCAACCCAACTTTTGTGTTTAATTATTTAAACAAAAAGTTGAGTTATGATAACTTCATGTTGGGTTATTCCCAACCAAACTATTGGGTTGAATTATTTAACACAAAAGTTGAGTTATGCTAACTCAATGTTGGTTGATTCATAACCCAAATATTGGGTTGAATTTATTTAACACAAAAGCTGATTTATGCTCACTACAATGTTGGGTTGCGCAATTTAGCGCTCCTTGACCCAATAGTTGGTTAAAAATTATAAATGTTACTGCTGGTTTGTCCTACTCCTTCCCAACTAAATATGAAAATATTTTTTATTCCATTAAAATATACTCAAAAGCAAGATATTAGTGACATGTTTTTATACAATAATTGCCGTGTATGGTCATAGTAGTCCTATAAAGCATGCTCAAATATTTTCATGTACATACAATGTGTGATTGTAAATAATGTTAATGAGATTAATCCATAATAAAATTCCCTTC
>NC_084753.1:21798809-21853809 GCF_033978785.1 Entelurus aequoreus | reverse complement strand
AACATTTTTTTTTTGAAGTTTAGGTCTAGTCAGTCCCAGCCACCTCTTAATTTTCAAGCTCTGCCCCCCAAGACTCAAGCCCTGCCCACATCATCAACCTTTTCCTCTTGTCCTCCCACACAACCTCAGGTGGAGGATAGAAAGAGACATTTTGGACAATCTAAAGGGGAGGAGTCTACCCACCTCCTGACCTCCCCCCACCGGTGGGTGGGGGGAGGTTCCAGACCGCGGTTCCAGACCGCAAGGAGCGCGTCTGATATCCGCTTCTTGAGGGGGGATAGTGCCGGGAGATGTGCTAGTGGGGTGGCATAGCTGCACCCAGCCAGGCAGCAACCTCCGGCCCGTCCACCACCACCAGTCCGTCGGCATGCCAAGCCGCAACCCCCAGCTAGGCCACCTCCGCCAAGGTCACGGCTAACCTCAGCCCAGGTGGGCCTAAAGACGCCATCCTCTCCAGCACCAGTCGCTGCTCCAAGGCTAGCACCTGTCGCTGCTCCTCGTCAAGCACCAGTTCCTGTTCCTGCTCCTCAAGCACCAGTTCCTGTTCCTGCACCTCGTCAAGCACCAGTTCTTGTTCCTGCTCCTCATCAAGCACCAGTTCATGTTCCTGCTCCTCGTCAAGCACTAGTTCCTGTCCCTGCTCCTCATCAAGCACCTGTTCCTGTCGCTGCTCCTTGTCAAGCACCAGTTTATGTTCCTGCTCCTGGTCAAGCACCAGTTCCTGTTCTTTCTCCTCATCAAGCACCAGTTCCTGCTCCTCGGCAAGCACCAGTTCCTGTTCCTGCTCCTCGGCAAGCACCAGTTCCTGTTCCTGCTCCTCGTTAAGCACCAGTTCCTGTCCCTGCTCCTCGTCAAGCACCAATTCCTGTCGCTGCTCCTTGTCAAGCACCAGTTCCTGTTCCTGCTCCTCGTCAAGCACCAGTTCCTGGTTCTCGTCAAGCACCAGTTCCTGCTCCTCAGCAAGCACCAGTTCCTGTTCCTGCTCCTCGGCAAGCACCAGTTCCTGTTCCTGCTCCTCAACAAACACCAGTTCCTGTTCCTGCTCCTCGGCGAGCACCAGTTCCTGTACCTGCTCCACGGCCGCTTCCTTCCTCGTCTCCGGCGGGCCTTCCCACGGCGCCGACACCCTCCTCGTCGCCAGCGTCGTCGCTTCTGCGACCTCTGGCTGGCCGGCTGGCCGGCTGCGCAATCGGCCATCAGACGCCTGCACGCGGCCCTCTCGAGGGCCAATTCACGGACGCTCCGGGCGCAGATAGCAGCGACGCCCACAAACTCTTAGGCTGCTGAGGTTCTGGCGTCACTCACACCCACCTCCTCATCGGCCACTGATGTGACCGTTCCGTGGTCGCCCGCCTCCACAAGTGCAGCGGCGTTCACACTTGGTCTGGTGACCCACCGCCAAGCCCTCCCTCCGCCCTCCCATGACTCTTGATCTTATTTAAGCCTGCCTTTGCCGGTCAGTCGGCCTGGCTTCTTTGTTTGCATTTGCAACAGTTACGTTGGTATTCTGGTTTCCGAGTTTATGATTCCTGTGCTAAGTGGTTATCTTAGCTTCTATGATTCCTGTGCTAAGTGGTAACCTTAGCTTCCCCTGCGATCGGCACGCATCCCTTTAGTTTTGTTTTTGTCTGTTTGTATCTACGGTGTATGATTTATGAGCAATAAATCATCCCCTACCTCACGCTGTCATCCGGAGTTGTGCGTCTGCATCTGGGAGGAACGACCATCGCAGTAAGTGGCAACCCACACGTGACTAAAAATGGGCTGGATGGTCGAGTATATATACACACACCATCCATCCATTTACTACCGCTTATTCCCTTTTGGGGTCGCGGGGGGCGCTGGAGCCTATCTCAGCTACAATCGGGCGGAAGGCAGGGTACACCCTGGACAAGTCGCCACCTCATTGCAGGGCCAACACAGATAGACAGACAACATTCACACACTAGGGCCAATTTAGTGTTGCCAATCAACCTATCCCCAGGTGCATGTCTTTGGAGGTGGGAGGAAGCCGGAGTACCCGGAAGGAACCCACACAGTCACGGGGAGAACATGCAAACTCCACACAGAAAGATCCCGAGCCTGCGATTGAACCCAAGACTACTCAGGACCTTCGTATTGTGAGGCAGACGCACTAACCCCTCTTCCACCGTGCTGGCCATATACACACACACACACACATTAAATATATGTGTGTGTGTATATATATATATACACACACACACACACACACACACACACACACACACACACACACACACACACACACACACACACACACACACACACGCACGCACGCACGCACACACACACACACACACACACACACATTATATACAGTCAAGAAAATAAGTATTTGAACACCCTGCTATTTTGCAAGTTCTCTCACTTAGAAATCATGGAGGGGTCTGAAATTTTCATGGTAGGTGCATGTCCACTGTATGAGATAACCTAAAAAGAAAAATCCAGAAATCACAATCTATGATTTTTTAACATTTTATTTGTGTGATAAAGCTGAAAATAAGTATTTGAACACCAACATTTAATATTTGGTAGAGTAGACTTTGTTTGCAATTACAGAGGTCAAACGTTTCCTGTAGTTCTTCACCAGGTTTGCACAGACTGCAGGAGGGATTTTCGCCCACTCCTCCACACAGATCTTCTCTAGATCAGTCAGGTTTCTGGGCTGTCGCTGAGTAACACAGACTTTCAGCTCCCTCCAAAGATTTGCAATTGGATTTAGGTCTGGAGACTGGCTAGGCCACTCCAGAACCTTGATATGGTTCTTACGAAGCCACTTCTTGGTTTTCCTGGCTGGGTGTTTTGGGTCATTGTCATGTTGGAAGATCCAGCCACGACTCATCTTCAATAATCTGACTGAGGGAAGGAGATTTTTGGCCAAATTCTCACAATACATGGCTGCAGTCATCCTCTCCTTAATACAGTACAGTCCCATGAGCAGAAAAACACCCCCAAAGCATGATTCTACCACCCCCATGCTTCACAGTAGGGATGGTGTTCTTGGGATGGTACGCATCATTCTTCTTCCTCCAAACACGCATAGTGGAATTAAGACCAAAAAGGTAAATTTTAGTCTCATCTGTCCACAAAACTTTCTCCCATGACTCCTCTGGATCATCCAAATGGTCATTGGCTAACTTAAGACAGGCCTTAACATGTGCTGGTTTAAGCAGGGGAACCTTCCGTGCCATGCATGATTTCAAACCATGAGGTCTTAGTGTATTACCAACAGTGACCATGGAAACAGTGGTCCCAGCTCTTTTCAGGTCATTGACCAAGTCCTGCCGTGTAGTCCTGGGCTGATTCCTCACCTTTCTTAGCATCATTGAGACCCCACGAGGGTGGGGGGAAATACTGTTAAAACACTGACTTTTGTGTCAAAACTTAATTTTATTAAATAAATAAAAAAATGTTTTCTTGTTAGTATGTGGCACTGGGAGAAAGGTGGGTGAAGTGTCTTGCCCAAGGACACAACGGCAGTGACTGGGATGGCGAAAGCTATAATTCGAACCGGGAACCCTCAAGTTTCTGGTTATATATGTCATGATCCGTGGCCAGGATCATGTGTTTGTTATTTTCTGTTAGTTTTAGACTCCCTTAGTTCCTGTTTTTGTGCACCCTTGAGTTTGTTTTTAGTTACCATTAGGGCTGTGAATCTTTGGGTGTCCCAAGATTTGATTCAACATCTATTCTTGGGGTCACGATTCGATTCAAAATGGATTTTTTTTCAATTTAACACGATTCTCGATTCAAAAGCAATTTTTTTAATTTTTTTTTAATGAAAAAAATACCATAATAATGCAATACAATTTCAAAACCAAACCTGACCCAGCAATATTCAGAATAGCAATAAACAGAGCAATTGAGAGCGATTGAGGACACACAAACATGACACGGAACAATCTAAAAGTAGTGAGACAAAAATGAATATTATCAACAACAGTATCAATATTAGTAACAATTTCAACATAGCAGTGATTAAAAATCCCTCATCGATATTATCATTACAAACAACAATTTAAAAAAAATGTAAAAAAAAGAACAATACTGTCACAGTGGCTTACACTTGTATCACATCTCATAAACTTGACAACACATTGTGTCTAATATTTTCCACAATTATATAATAAGTCATATTTTAGGTTCATTTAATAGCTAAAACAAATTTAAATAATGGATCCCATATTCCAATATATGACTCATTATTATCTAAACTAAATGCAGTTTTTTCTACTGATATCATCTCCATAGCTTGTGTATACCAGTCAGTATGAGTTGGACTGTCAACATCTATCCATTTTTTTAATATTACCCTTTTTGTTATTATGCATATTGAAAGAAATGCATTTTTACTCTTTGATGACACGTTACTAAATTGATGGAGATCCCCAAGAATACAAGTTTGCAGTGTCATTGGGATATTTATATTAAGGACTGTGATTGCTTCTTTTGTTGTTTTCAACCATAACTCTTTTATTCTCTGACATTCCCACAATAAATGAACAAGAGTTGCCTCGGCTGCCCGACACTTCATACATAACTTGCTATCTACTACACCAATTTTAAACAGCTGAGAAGATGTAAAATACAATCTATTCAATATCTTAAATTGAGTCAGCTTATCTTTAATGCTTCTAAAGGGCTTATTGGCATTTTTCCAAATATCATTCCATGATATGTCTCTTTCATCTAAAATGTTTAAGTCTGTCATCCATTTCCGAACACATGCATTATTTGCATTTCTAGCGTGGTGTTCATTTATTATTACATAAAATAGTTTAATTAATTTCTTAAATGTACCTTGATTAAAAAGTGCATCTTCCAGTTTATGGCTATTTAAAGACATACTTTCAGAGGATATGCATTTATTTACAGCGTGTTTTAAAGAGATACAATTTAAAAAATGATTTCTGGGTACATTATATTGATCAACTAAATCATTGAACGGTTTAAAAGAGTTTTTATTAATAATATGATGAGGTTTAGTAATACCTCTGTCTTTCCATGTTGTCCATTTAACCACATTTTTATTAATTATGGTATTAGGATTGTACCAAAGCGGTTGATTTACAGAGTTCATTGACTTGATTCCTAGTAATTTCTGACACAGTTTTAGAATGTTAAAGGTGGCTTCTATTGGGCTCTGCCTCAATTCATTAGGTATTTTTTTAATATAATATAAACTCCCCACATCAATGTCCAAATTCATTAACATATTTTTTTCTATGTTGATCCAGTCCTTATCTGCAGAAGAATGAAATACGTGGCTTGCTTGTTCACAACCGAAGGGGATATAATAATGTAAGAAGTTTGGTAATTGTAGTCCTCCTTTATCTTGTGTACAAGATAACCACACCATATAAAATGTGATATCATTGTATGTATTTTCTTAAACCAACTTTTATTAAATAGAACAGGCATCATTTTCAGTATATAATTAACTCATTTGTACTATGTTCACCCGACCCTAAAGTGATATTTGGAGACGTGACCAGCGTTCCATTTTGGATTCTATCTTATTTTTTACATGTTTAAGATTTAGATCTCTGCTTGTATAAAGGTTTGGTGTAATGTGTAGTCCGAGATATATGATTTCTGCCTCTTTCCATTTAATTTTGGAGTTCTGAACTTGTGATTTCTTGCAGTGTTTATTAAGTGGTAATATTTCACATTTGTCCCAATTGACTTTATACCCTGATAAACAGCCATATTCAGTGATGACATTATTGATAGAGTGAAGAGAGGAGTTAACATGTGACAGGTAGAGAATTATGTCATCACAATACATCAATAGCTTATTATACTGAGAGCCAATTTTTATACCATGAATATTATTTTCATTTCTTATTTTTGCAGCTAAGGGTTCAATAACCAAATTAAATAATAATCCAGATGCAGGACATCCCTGTTTTACTCCTCTTTTTAACGAAAAAGGTTCTGAAATATGATTATTGGTTTTGACTGATGCCATGGGAATTGTATAAAGCATCTTAATCCATTGTATACAATTATCTCCAAATCCAAATTTACGTAATGTGCAAAACATAAATGACCAGTTTATGCGGTCGAATGCCTTCTCCGCATCAACAGTACTGTGGGATAAGGGAGACTTCTAGCATAGTAAATAACATTAAACAATTTCCTTGTATTGTCTGAAGATTGTCGACCTTCCATGAAGCCCGTTTGGTCAGTAATTTTCCTATTACATTTGATAATCGTGTGGCTAAGATTTTTGCCAAGATTCAAAAGGATTCTCTATTCATTCAATACATAGATTTCAGCAGGATCTACCCCAGTCTGCTGACATGCAAGCAGAGTAGTAGATTTTTGTAAAATGCTTTTATAATTGTAAAGGACAATGTTTTATCAACTGATTGCAATAATGTAAATTTGTTTTAACTATTAAATGAACCAAAAATATGACTTATTTTATCTTTGTGAAAATATTGGACACAGTGTGTTGTCAAGCTTATGAGATGCGATGCAAGTGTAAGCCACTGTGACACTATTGTTCTTTTTTTTAATTTTATAAATGTCTAATGATTATGTCAATGAGGTATTTTTAATCACTGCTATTTTGAAATTGTAACTAATATTGATACTGTTGTTGATAATATTCATTTTTGTTTCACTACTTTTGGTTTGGTCTGTGTCATGTTTGTGTGTCCTCTCAATTGCTCTGTTTATTGCAGTTCAGAGTGTCGCTGGGTCGGATTTGGTTTTGGAATTGGATTGCATTGTTATGGTATTACTTTGTATTGTTTTGTTGAATTGATTAGTTAAAAAAAATAAAAAATAATTAAAAATAATTTTAAAAAAAGAAAATCGATTTTTTAAAAATGAGAATCGATTCTGAATCGCACAACGTGAGAATCGCGATTCGAATTCGAATCGATTTTTTCCCCACACCCCTAGTTACTTATTATTTCCACCTGCCTCCGATTGGTGTTCTGGACGCTCACCTGTTTCCCGAGCACTAATGAGAGGCATTATTTAAGCCTGCCTTTGCCGGTCAGTCGGCCTGGCTTCTTTGTTTGCATTTGCAACAGTTGGTATTCTGGTTTCCGGGTTTATGATTCCTGTGCTAAGTGGTTACCTTAACTTCTATGATTCCCGTGCTAAGTGGTTACCTTAGCTTCTATGATTCCTGTGCTAAGTGGTTACCTTAGCTTCCCCTGCGATCGGCACGCATCCCTTTAGTTTTGTTTTTGTCTGTATCTACGGTGTATGATTTATGAGCAATAAATCCTCCCCTACCTCACGCTGTCATCCGGAGTTGTCCGTCTGCATCTGGGAGGAACGACCATCGCAATAAGTTGCAACCCAGACGTGACTAAAAATGGGCTGCATGGTGGAGTATATACACACACACAGACACATTAAATATATGTGTGTGTGTGTATATATATATATACACACACATTATATACTGTATATGTGTGTGTGTATGTATATATATATATATATATATATATATATATATATATATATATATATATACATGCACACACATTATATATATATATGTGTGTGTATATATACATACATATATACACACACACATTATATGTATATATGGGCGGCATGGCGTAGTGGGTAGAGCGCCCGTGTCAGAAACCTGAGGGTTGCAGGTTCGCTCCCCGCCTCTTACCCTGCCGTTGTGTCCTTGGGCAGGACACTTCACCCTTGCCCCCGGTGCCGCTCACACTGGTGAATGAATGTTGAATGAATGATAGGTGGTGGTCGGAGGGGCCGTAGGCGCAAATTGGCAGCCACGCTTCCGTCAGTCTACCCCAGGGCAGCTGTGGCTATGAAAGTAGCTTACCACCACCAGGTGTGAATGAATGATGGGTTTTTAACATGTAAAGCGACTTTGGGTACTTAGAAAAGCGCTATATAAATCTCAGGTATTATTATTATATATATATATATATATATATATATATATATATATATATATATATATATATATATATATATATATATATATATATATATACACACACACACACATTATATATATATATATATATATATATATATATATATATATATATATATATATATATATATATATAGGTATATATATTACATTATATATATACATAGGTGTCATAGTTGTGATGCCTTCAGTGACAATCTACAATGTAAATAGTCATGAAAATAAAGAAAACTCACTGAAATGAGAAGATGTGTCCAAACTTTTGGCCTGTACTGTATGTGTTTTTTTATAAATACATACAAAAACAAACATTGTTTGTTTCTAAAAATACTAACAATTTAAAATAACACGCACACAAAAAAAAACATAGAAAAGCGTTCTGTGACTTATTTTAATAAGCTACTTTTAATATTATTTTATGGGGAAAAAAATACTGTTAAAATACTGACTTTAGTATTAACAATTAATTTTATTATTATGAATTGTATACTTGTAATGTAATAAAAATACACATTTTCCTTGTTATTATGTTACTATATAAAAGTGTTTAAAACTACTATATTGATATGAGTATTACACAATTTTTACAGGTCTGATTTGCTGCTGGTGTAGTTGTTCTGTATTTAAGTAGGATGCAACCCCAAAATAAATAAATAATAATAATAAAAAAGAAATGAAGAAGTATGTTAGTAACTATATACTAATTATAATCCACTTGTCCTCACAGGTTTACTTTAAGATAGTTCCAAGCAACGACTTTAGATGGCGCTCTTGCCCTGACATAAAAACCATTGTACAGTAGCCTCTGAAGACTGATCAAAAACAGAAGCCTGCTTCTGGCATGGACACATGGAAAGTGTCTTGTCAAGATGATGGCACACACACACGCTCACAAAGGGGGTCATATGTTCCTGCCCTACGAGACCCCCTTTAACCTGAAGTGGCCCCCTGCCAGGGATGTTAAGTCAGGCTTCTGACATATGATCCAGCATCTGTGATGTCACCAACAGCTGACTTGTCATAAGACCTTTGTGCAATGAGCAAGGCCTGGCAGAGGGCGAAGCAATAAGGAAAAAAAAAAAGGGGGCTCATTTTCTTACAAGGCTGGAACGCCGAGTGCGTTTTTGCATTGAGATTACCAAGTGAATGACTGCCATGAGCGAGTGATTCTATAATCTATTATAATGCCGTAATCCTTGGATTGACAGACTTTGACCCCCTCTCGCAGGTGTATAATACACCCTATTCACTCTTGCACGGATGCATGAGTAAGTGTGCGCGCTAATTCCTACCCCCGAGGGCATATGTTTACTTCTTAGTCAACAAAGAATCATATTCAGCGCTCGGGCGTTGAGAGCTCACCTCCAGCCAGTTAACTAACTGACAGCTTAAGGTGTCGTTGGGGGTAGTGGGAGGCTTTAGGGAGTGGGTGCATAACAACATTAGCTCCAACTAACAGTTTCTTAATATTGTCACAACCAGCCAGTGTTGTAACGATACCAATATTTTGGTACCGGTACTAAAAATGTTTTGATACTTTTCTAAATAAAGGGGACCACAAAAAAATTGCATTATTGGCTTTATTTTAACAAAAAATCTTTAGGATACAATAAACATATGTTTCTTATTGCAGTTAAGTCCTTAAATAAAATAGTGAACATACAAGACAACTTGTCTTTTAGTACTAAGTAAACAAACAAACGCTCCTAATTAGTCTGCTGACGTATGCAGTAATATATTGTGTCATTTATCATTCTATTATTTTGTCAACATTATTAAGGACAAGTGGTAGAAAATTAATGATTAATCTACTTCTTCATTTATTGTTAATATCTGCTTACATTCTCTTTTAACATGTTCTATCTACACTTCTGTTAAAATGTAATAATCACTTATTCTTCTGTTGTTTGGATGCTTTACATTAGTTTGGATGATACCACAAATTAGTAGTTACAGGATCATACATTGGTCATATTCAAAGTCCCCATGTGTCCAGGGACATATTTACTGAGTTTATAAACATAATATACATTTAAAAAAAACAAATTAAGTTTTTTTGATGCCAAAAAATATAGATGTAATCATAGTGGTATCAACTAGATACGTGCCTGTACTTGATATCATTACAGTGGATGTTAGGTGTAGATCCACCAATGCTGTTTGTTTACATTTTGATGCCGGTGAGCTATGGTGTGTGGTACAGCATATTTCGCTATTCCTCGTCCTGCAGGGATGATACTTGTAAGAAACGTACTTTATTTGTCACCATGGAGACCAGGATTAGTGATTTAGAAGTAGCTAAAACACTGCCGACGTTAGCCGCTAGCTCGCTAGCCATGTCTTAAAGCACCTCTTCCTAAGGACGTTTCAGTGTTATAACTTCACCTTTATCGTTAGTTTTTACGCCAAGATGCGTCCGTTCTCCCTTTTCTGTCTACACACTGTGTCTGCTTGTAAGTACTCTGTGATTGTGTGCCACCGAACATGCTCGTCTGCTCATATAACCAGCAATGTCATGACGTGACGACGACGCAGGCGCAAGGGGGTGCAGGACCGGTACTTTTCAGAGGCGGTATAGTACCGAAAATGATTCATTAGTATCGCGGTACTATACTAATACCGGTATACCGTACAACCCTACAACCAACACAGCAATGGATGCTGAAGGTGGCAAGTGTGCACGGTTATTAGACAACATTCATGTTATTAAAGCACTACAGTGCTCTCGGCCTATGCAAAAATGTTAGTATTAAAAGTAACATGTTAAAGTTTGATAGTGATAATAAGTATATATTGTCAGGTTTTAGTTGTGTGACATTTCACCTTTGGAGATTTCCATCCACTTCCACTAAAGCGTGAACCTCAGCACATTTACCTATTATGGAGCAAGCAAACATTTATTACCCATTATTGTCAGCAGAATTTTTTTTTTGTTTGCTTCAAATCTGTGTGATTATAGGATTAGTTGTACAATTATTATATGTGGCATTAGGCCCCTGATTAACTCTGGATTTGATTTTTTTATTTTTTTTATTTTTTGTAAAAAGTTAAGTGGAAGTCAATCTGCTACCTGAAACAATATAATCATAACTGCCCATTTTAAGTGCTTAAACATTTAATTTGGGGTCAAACATGAATAAATTGTACAATCACTCAATCAATAAAATGTTATCTCCTTAGCTCTTAATCCTGAGTCACTTGTAAATGGGAAAACGTCGACTAAATGTGCAATGTTGAGGTTTCCATGCTAAAACATTAGCATTTGTAGGTTCTTATAGGTCACAGGTGTCAAACTAAAGGCCTGGGGGCCACATCATTTTATGTGGCACGCAAAAACCTGGAAATATTGTGGGTCAATCATTACATTTATTCATTTTGACAGAAAAAAATACATGTACTGCATGCTGTTTTATATATCTTTTAAACTTTAATATTATCTAATAATGCAACAGATACATTATTCCACAAAATGTGTTAAAATTTAAATAGGTACTCAAATAGCTCCTTGACTCATACTATCCATTAAAGGCCTACTGAAATGATTTTTTTAAATTTAAACGGGGATAGCAGATCCATTCTATGTGTCATACTTGATCATTTTGCGATATTGACATATTTTTGCTGAAAGGATTTAGTAGAGAACATCGACGATAAAGTTCGCAACTTTTGATCGCTGATTAAAAAAAGCCTTGCCTGTACCGGAAGTAGCGTGACGTCACAGGCTGAAGGGCTCCTCATATTTCCCCATTGTTTACAATGCAGCGAGAGCGATTCGGACCGAGAAAGCGACGATTACCCCATTAATTTGAGCGAGGATGAAAGATTCGTGGATGAGGAACGTCAGAGTGAAGGACTAGAGTGCAGTGCAGGACGTATCTTTTTTCGCTCTGACCGTAACTTAGGTACAAGCTGGCTCATTGGATTCCTCACTCTCTCCTTTTTCTATTGTGGATCACGGATTTGTATTTTAAACCACCTCGGATACTATATCCTCTTGAAAATGAGAGTCGAGAACGCGAAATGGACATTCACAGTGACTTTTATCTCCACGACAATACATCGGTGAAGCACTTTAGCTACGGAGCTAACGTAATAGCATCGTGCTTAAATGCAGATAGAAACAAAATAAATAAACCCCTGACTGGAAGGATAGACAGAAGATCAACAATACTATTAAACCATGGACCTGTAAATACACGGTTAATGCTTTCCAGCCTGGCGAAGCTTAACAATGCTGTTGCTAACGACGCCATTGAAGCTAACTTAGCAACGGGACCTCACAGAGCTATGATAAAAACATTAGCGCTCCACCTACGCCAGCCAGCCCTCATCTGCTCATCAACACCCGTGCTCACCTGCGTTCCAGCGATCGACGAAAAGACGAAGGACTTCCCCCGATCATCCGTGCTGTCGGCGGCTAGCGTCGGATAGCGCATCTGCTATCCAAGTCAAAGTCCTCCTGGTTGTGTTGCTACAGCCAGCCGCTAATTCACCGATCCCACCTACAGCTTTCTTCTTTGCAGTCTTCATTGTTCATTAAACAAATTGCAGAAGATTCACCAACACAGTGGAATTTTGAGATGAAAACAGAGCTTTTTTGTATTGGATTCAATGGTGTCCAAATACTTCCGTTTAACTATTGACGTCACGCGCATACGTCATCATACATAGACGTTTTCAACCGGAGGTTTAGCAGGAAATTTAAAATTGTACTTTATAAGTTAACCCGGCCGTATTGGCATGTGTTGCAATGTTAAGATTTCATCATTGATATATAAACTATCAGACTGCGTGGTCGGTGGTAGTGGGTTTCAGTAGACCTTTAAATTGTACATAATATCAATTACAATAAATGTACGGTAAAAATCAAATTTTACCGTAAAAAAAACAATAATATTCTACGGTAAAATGTTGGCTAGGGAGGTGCCAGTTTTTTTACCGTAGACGCTACATTGTTTTTTGACAGTGTACATAAAAAAATGTCTAAAAATAAAATGCGTAGGCAATTGTGTAATATTACAGTGAGGCGACTTATAGTCAATTATTCTCTGCCATGTGGCCCTCAAAGAAAATAATGTTTGACACCCCATTTCTTACAATTTGTTTCAACGCAATGTCTAAATTTGATTGATGTCATAATCTGTGAACAACACATTTGTAATGCTATGATTTGATTGTAGCATAAAAACAAAGATTTTTTTTTTTTTTTTTTAAAGTAGCGCTTACTAGATTTAGAGCGGAAATTGAAGTTTAACTACATGAATGCCAATTAATGGCGGACGGCCACATAATAGGTACACCTTGTGGTACAATAATGCAAACACTACACACTTAATACGTCTTCAACAATGTCCAATTCAGCAGTGTCGTTATCGTGCTAAAGGTAGTACTTTTGAAATGGATGTCATTAGATTGCGCGGCGTACCTAATGAAGTGGCCACAGGCTTGCACAGTGTGGGCCCTCGGGGGGAGGTCGTGAATGTTGTTTGACTTTCAGCCCTGCTTAAGGACCTGGCTTGCCTTGGGGTAAAACAGCAGAGATTAGTGCGAATCTAAGCTGTCATTCTTGAGCCACACACACACACACACACACACACACACACACACACACACACACACACACACACACACACACACACACACACACACACACACACACACACACACACACACACACACACACACACACCGTGTTTTTACGCTCCACGCTGGCCGTAAAGGAGCTCATATGACTCGGCGTGAGCGTAATGCTCTTAGCTGATGGGCCGTGGTGGCTACGCTCCATAAGACCAAAAAGCCAAAAAGGAGTTTAACGGCCAAGTATCTTTATCCCACTGTTAGCGATTAGTTGCTAATGACGGAGGAAAAGCCCCAATGCGAGAAACTGGAGGGCGACCACGTTTAAGTGCCTGGAACAAGGACCACAGGTGTGTGGAGGAGTGTACGCCCCGTACTCCGGCCTTTCAGCTCTATAATCATACATTTTTAACCATTTGTACAAAACACAAATCCAGTGAAGTTGGCACGTTGTGTAAATGGTAAATAAAAACAGAATACAATGATTTGCAAATAATTTTCAACTTATATTCAATTGAATAGACTGCAAAGACAAGATATTTAATGTTCGAACTGAGAAATGTATTTTTTTTTGTGCAAATAATCACTAACTTAGAATTTAATGGCAGCAACACATTGCAAAAAAGTTGGCACAGGTGCATTTTTACCACTGTGTTACATGGCCTTTCCTTTTAACAACACTCAGTAAACGTTTGGGAACTGAGGAGACCAATTTTTGAAGCTTTTCAGGTGGAATTATTTCCCATTCTTGCTTGATGTACAGCTTAAGTTGTTCAACAGTCCGTGGTCTCCGTTGTCGTATTTTAGGCTTCATAATGCGCCACACATTTTCAACGGGAGACAGGTCTGGACTACAGGCAGTGTAATAAGTTAAAGTTAAGTTAAGTTAATAATAATAAGTTTAACTTTAACACCCACTGTTTTAACACATGCAGAATGTGGCATGGCATTGTCTTGCTGAAATAAGCAGGGGCGTCCATGAAAAAGACGTTGCTTGGAGGGCAACATATGTTGCTCCAAAACCTGTACGTACCGTTCAGCATTAATTACCCTTACACCCCCATACCATCACAGTTGCTGGCTTTCGAACTTTGCGCCTACAACAGTCTGGAGATGTTCTTTTCCTCTTTGGTCAGGAGGACACGACGTCCACAGTTTCCAACAATTTGAAATGTGGCCTCGTCAGACCACAGAACACTTTTCCACTTTGCATCAGTCCATCTTAGATGAGCGCGGGCCCAGCAAACCCGGCGGCGTTTCTGGGTGTTGTTGATGAATGGCTTTCGCTTTGCATAGTAGAGTTTTAACTTGTACTTACAGACGTAGCGACAAACTGTAGGTACGGACAGTGGTTTTCTGAAGTGTTCCTGAGCCCATATGGTGATATCCTTTACACACCGATGTCACTTTTTGATGCAGTACCGCCTGAGGGATCCAAGGTCACGGTCATTCAATGTTGATTTTCGGCCTTGCGGCTTACGAGCAGTGACTTCTCCAGATTCTCTGAACCTTTTGATGGTATTACAGACCGTGGATGGTGAAATCCCTAAATTCCTTCCAATAGCTCATTGAGAAATGTTGTTCTTAAACTGTTGGACAATTTGCTCACGCATTTGTTGACAAAGTGGTGACCCTCGCCCCATCCTCGTTTGTGAATGACTGAGCATTTCATGGAAGCTGCTTTTAAACCCAATCTTGGCACCCACCTGTTCCCAATTAGCCTGCTCACCTGTGGGATGTTCCAAATTGTTTGATGAGTATTCCTCAACTTTCTCAGTCTTTTTTGCCACTTGTGCCAGCTTTTTTGAAACATGTTGCAGGCATCAAATTCCAGATGAGCTAATATTTGCAAAAAATAAAGTTTACAGTTCGAACATTAAGTATCTTGTCTTTGCAGTCTATTCAATTGAATATAGGTTGAAAATGATTTGCAAATCATTGTATTCTGTTTTTATTTACGATTTACACAACGTGCCAACTTCACTGGTTTTGGATTTTGTATATTATAGTTGGTATGTATTATAAAAATAAAAATAAACAAGTATGCATTGTGTTGTCATGAATTCACTTTACTATATAATACAGGGGTCTTCAAAGTGCAAAGAAAAATAAAGGAAACCCCATTTTCAAACCTGCTCGATCCAAACAGTGATCGGGATCTCCTCCAAAATGTAATCACCAGTTCCATATCGCATTTCTGGCATTTCCTGAAAGTTTCATCAAAATCCATCAATCACTTTTCGAGATACGTTGCAAACAGACAACCCCCAGCGATGAATACATAACCTCCTGGCAGACGAAATTAATCAAAGGACAAATGAACTTGCCATGTCTGCCACGTGTGTTTGTTTTGTGCACTTGTCGCTTCCAAGCAGGCTGCAAGAGGGTTCGCTCTTTGCGTCAGTGTCAGCACCTGGGTGCGTTTGGTCTATAGCGGGATTAAATAAACGGAGTGAAACCTCTTGTCAGTCATCCAATCTCTTTGTCTCTGTGGGTGGAGATAGGGCCGCTAGACATGCACACACACACACAAACACACACACGCACGCACACACTCTTGTATTTGTTACCTTCTTGAGACCTCCAAAAAATGCCTACCTCTTTAGGACCACCCTTTCTAGATAAATAAAGATTTGCATTTACAACATTAATACTATATACATACTATGCAAAAATAAAAAAGGTAAGCTTTTAGTAAAAATGTTTTAAATGTTTTGCTTGTAATTGGTTTTTAATCTTCATTATTTAATTCAAGTTGTTACAGTTTGTCTCTATGTACATATTTATTTTTGTTAATTAATGTTGGCCAAAGGGGGCGTATTTAAATTTCTTACACACACTTGTTATTACATGTGTTGCCCAGAGGGGGAGCACTTAAAATTTTTACACACACTTGTTATTTCATATGTTGACCAGAGGGGGAGCACTTTTAAAACCGACACACAGTCAGTTTGACCACCCTAATTTTGATAGATTTCACCACCAAATTTCACCGCAAATGAGATCTCTATTTTTTGTTTTTTGTAATGTGCTTAAGGCCGATGACAAACAAGTCACGGACCACAGATGGCCCCTGTGCCGCACTTTGGGCAACCCAGCTGTAGAAGCTAACTGTTAATGGCCACTATAGTCTTAGTACGTTAGTGTATTTGTTCATCCTATGGTCACATATGGGACGCGGGTTGTTACGTCAGCACCGTAAGTCGTAAAATCAGCTGTTCACCTGGCGGGTTTTTTCGAGGATGGATAGGGAAGTTCTTCTTTGGCTGCCGTCTTGTTTTATCATATATTGCTGCCTTTGCACCTGTCAATGTTTACTTTTGTATGCACATTAAATCAACAAAAAAATCCTGACTTTGAAGCAATGTTCACGGACTCTAGTATTTGGCTCTCTATTAGATGCAATGGTTTTCCGTATTGGGACCATGACTTCGGTTCTAACTTCCTCATATGGAAGGTACTTTTCCTTGTTGTCTCAAGAAGGGTACAAATACAAGAACACACACAGAGAGAGAGAGAGAGAGAGAGAGAGAGAGAGAGAGAGAGAGAGAGAGAGAGAGAGAGAGAGAGAGAGAGAGAGAGAGAGAGAGAGAGAGGAGAGAGAGAGAGAGAGAGAGAGAGAGAGAGAGAGAGAGAGAGAGAGAGAAAGAGAGAGAGAGAGAGAGAGAGAGAGAGAGAGAAATGAAGTCTTGTAAGGTTAACGTAAGGCAACGGATCACCCCCAAAATGTAATCAGGTGTTCTTTTGTTCCCCCTTCTGACATTTCCTGAAAGTTTAATTAATCCGCCCATAACTTTTTGAGTTATGTTTCAAACTAACTAACTAGTCAACAAACGAACCACGGCGTGCACATAACCTCCTGGCCGAGGTATAAGGACTTCAATGGGCAGCTTTAATGACTTACGCCAAAAATGTTACCAAAAATGATGTCTGCCGGATGGAATTCGGTTATGGTTTTGAACAATAGTTACAATATGGTGCATCACGTATTTCCAGTTTCTCAATACAAAAGGTACGAAAAGGACTAAGAAGATGCATATGGAGGGAAATTACTGCCAAAACTCCATAAAATCATGTTACACAAACTAAAAAAAAATGTTTCGCAAACTGAAAAAAATGTTTTCACAAACACACGTAAAGGATTCGCAAGTAGAAAAATTATTTTCTTCATGTTAATACTTTTGGCACATTTTCCCACTTTTTGTTCCGTGCGCAGATTTTTGTTTCATGCGTTTAGGAGCCGTAATTCGCAGTCTTCAACGACAGGTGGTGCTGCTGAGTCGATTTAAGGCCGAAGGAGCTAGTCATTTTCGATACTGCCATCAATAAGAAATAACAGAATTGAAAAAGAAGGAATAACAGAAGAAGAAAAAGAAAAAGAAGACAGATGATCCAAGCAAGGACACTTCACTCAAAACATACTATAAACATACATTTATTATCAACATCTAGACTTAGACAAACTTTATGGATCCACAAGGGGAATTGTTCCGTACAGTAGCTCAGTTTCAAAGGATGGAAAGGATAATGCAGATATGAAGTAGACTAAAAATGTAGCATAGTAACAATATAAAATGTAAAATTTACATATTATATATACTTCACTTCAAGCAGATTCAAATAACTTTGTTTTTCAACAAGATTGGTATCTCTAGGTTCGAACTTATCTGAAGGAAAGTGTAGATTTGTAGAAGTGCTAAAGACCTCGCTCTCTGCGCTTGGCCTGCCAGATCCCTGCACCTAACTGTGTGTGATTTTTTTCTGTGGGGTATGTTAAAGACAAATTTATGTTCCACCGTTGCCAGCAAATATTGATGACATGAAAGATTGAATAACAGCAGCAAAACACAGTGGATCGTGACATCCTGGGCGCGTTTGGGAGGAATTCTCATAAAGTCTTGAGGTTGTCCGTGCTGCCGGTGGTGGCCATATTGAGCCCTTGTAAAGCATGAAATAAATACTCAAAAGTTATGTACAACACATGTGTTCAAGCTAGGTTTTCTTTTGTTTTTCATTTTTGAAATATCGAGTGATAATTTTTTGTGTATTATTTTTGAATCACCCTATTTCTTGCCACTTTATGTTGTATATTTGTATTCCAGTTCATTTTATAATCTATTAATAGGCCCAAACATTTGGTTTCTTTTACTCTTTCAATGTTTACTTCATCTATTTGTATTTGTGTTTGACTTTCTCTTCTGCTTTTACCAAATAGCATTTAGTTTTAGTTTTACTGAGATTCAAAGATAGTCTGCTTTTTGTCAAACCATCTCTTTAGTTTATTAATTTCTTCTGTTATTATTTGTATTAGCTTCTGAACAAAACACAGTCATGTAATCTGCCAGTAGGACTAACTAAGTCCTTTGTAACTTTACAGATGACAGTTAACAATTGTGGTCTTACTATTGATCCCTGGGGTAGGCCGCAAGATACATTTAGCGTTGTAGATGTGTGCTTGCCTACCTTCACATATTGCTTCCTGTTGGTTAAGTAGCTTCTTATCCAGTTCAAGACCAACTCTCTGATGCCATTCCGTTTTAATTTGTTGATTAAGATGCAATGGTTAATTGTGTCAAATGCTTTAATTAGATCTATAAACGTGCAGCTGCACACCCTACAATCTATTGCGTTGGTAATTTCCTCTGTTATTTTCGATGAATGCCATTCACATTGCTCTGTATCTATAATGGTTATAATGTTCCACTTTTCTTTTTCCACTATTTTCATTTTTTGGGGAATTTACCTGTTTGAAATGATAGGTATATATAAATATATAACTGATATCTGATATACTTTAATGGTTCTAATAACCTTTTTTATCGTTTCTATATCAATTCCGTACAATCCATTGAGGTCTTGGATTTACATTTATTCACAAATGTGATTTCTGTCTATGGTATCGTTCAGATCTGGAATCTTTTCCTCCAGATTTGGTACAATATTTATGAAGTAGTTATTGAAGCGTTCAACTAGTTTGGTTATTTTTAGGTGTGGTATTTTTATATTCTGCTATTTTTGCCAGTTTAAATTTCTTAAAAGGCTTTTAAATTCTACTTTGAAAACATCGCACACACACTACAATTTTCTTTGCATGCTTCTTTTAATCGAAACCAAAAATGATGAATAAACTAAATCCTATTTTTAATTAGATTTTGAGGAAAAGGAGACGCTCAGAGCTCCCGAGAGGTGACGAGACATTAGTCGCAATTCATGAAACTAATGTGTAAATATCAGGTCATGAAAATGAATAGAGCCAAACATCAGCTAGAAAAAAAACAGGCTCAAAACACATTATAAGCTTAATGCATCCATAAAAGAGTAATTTTGGGAGAAAGGTAACATCTTCATGCACTTTTTCATTACTGAGTGCTCTCATGACTTATGTCTTGTGGTGTTTTTTTTTTATTTTTTATAACCAACAGCAGTGATGTGCACCCTCTTCATGAAGCAGACACATGTCACCGCTAATGGACATCAAGTACTTCCTTTTTTATGTGGCTCTTTTCTGGACATGCATTACAGACATAAAACCCATTTCTCGATCCATAACTGCAGCACACACTTGCATTCATTCATGTGCGCACGCACGCACGCACGCACGCACACACACACACACACAATGGTGTGGGATCTTTGTGCAGCAACATGTGTAACTATGTAATTACTAGTCACATACTAGGAAATAACGATTCTGTCTTTTAGAAATCAAGTTAAAATGATTCATTTTCTATTAAATCTGTGTAGAATGTGTATAAATGTAATAACAGCGCACTAACATTGATAAAGGGGGGAACAATTTAATTTAATGGTGACGCCTGGTTACAACTGCAATAAAAAGTCTTAGGCTATACGGACAAATGTACAGTGTGCGGTTGTTAGATAATCTATATATTAAATATATGAAGGGGAAAAAATGAGCCGAAGTCAAGACTTGATGTGCAATGAAAATTCCAGGAAGTTAATGTGCATCCTTTAAATACTGACAGGTAAAGGCAGCCCGTGAAAAACAAGCTGCTGTTGGCCAGAGGAGTGTCAAACCTGCAAAATGTACAAAATGATGGATTTTCATCCCGTTGGCTTCAATCAGCTCTGCTTGTCCTGAATGTTCACCAGACTGGAGGAGTAGGACTTCGCCCTCTTGGCTGCAAATGGAAATAATGTGTTACACTGTGTGAGTGCAGTTCTCTAAAGTCATACAAAATTATATGTGACATCAGATGAGACTACGGATGTAACGATAATTTCCCATCATGGTTATCGTGACCAGAATGATCCCTGTTATCATTATCATAGCGGTATTATTGAATGTGATCAAAAAGTACAGTACTTATACATACACTGAAATCTTTTGACCAAGTTATTTTTTTAAACAAGAAAAATACTAAAAAGACACACTGTTAGAAAATCTACTATTTTGCATGATTTGTGTTGCTTATGCTTGACTGATAGTGTTTTATTCTCAGTATTTTATCGGTTTTAATGGCTAAGCTTTTTTTGTTTAAAATATTGGTTTGTACTGTAGCACTTTGAGGTTTTTTTAAAATGAAAAGTGAATAACAATTCAAATCAATTATTATTTATTGTCATGCTTACTCTGTTTAGTGGTCCTTAAATGCACCGGTAAAACACCCCCGTCTCGTAATCCTCTAACTATAGAACGATCACTCTGTTCTAAGAGAGTACAGCTTGTAGGTTCAATGTGCACAATTGATTATATTAGTTGCGCAGACAGTAATGTGTTTATATAAGTTTAAATTAGGGTATGTCGTTCCTAATGGGGAAAGACGTTAATGTCTCCTGTTTTCATGTTCGCATTTTAAGCTAGTGAGCTAGCGCCAGTCAGTCCGTGAGCTTATCAAAGTGCAGTTATCAATCACGGGGTTTCCATGATTCTGATTTAAAACAGGAGTTTTACCACAGTTACCATTAATACAGTTACATCCTAGGCCTAGGCGATAAAACGATATCACGTAATTGATATCAATAAAATGTGTTCGATAAAAGGTGCCATAGTTTTTTTTCTTCTTTTTTTGGAAGGAACCAGAAATTGCGAGGCAAGGTTGGTTGCATAAACAAAGGCACTCGCACTCTGGTAACCGAACAATGCAGGAAGTGATTACTGATCAGTGGGTGTGACACGCTAACAGCCAATCAGGCAACAGTATCAACTATGTAGTTTGGGTGCGCGATCTTGTTGTGGTTGATTCTTTGCATGAGAAGAGAAAGTACAAATGAGTGCTGCAGAGAGAAAAAAATGTTGATAAAGCAGAAAAAGTCACTTCCACAGTATGGCAGTTTTTTTTTTGTTTTGTTTTTTTAAACAGACCGTAGTGTTCTGTAAATGATGCAAGGCGCTCGTCCACAAGAAGACCAGTAATACCACACCCTCTTAGCCGCGCTCACCCTTTAGAGCACTCCCTGGCACTAAACCTGCAGAAAATAGTTATCTGGTTTCTCCACATTTACATTTTCACACTTTGCACTATTTTGTTGCATTTTATTAAGCATTTCTGACATAGTCCTTATTTTTGCACTTTAATTTTAAGAGGATATTGTTAAAGGGGAACTGCACTTTTTTGGGAGGAATTTTGCCCATCAGTCACAATCATTATGAAAGACATGACGATGACCTTATTTTTTTTAATGCATTCTAACCCGTTAATAAACATAAATAAAAGTCAGCTTACAGCTTACTCTGCCCATAAAATCCAATACAACCTTTTACAAAAAGCGCCAACAATAATCCATTTACATTTTGTGACTTGACTATTAACCAAGTAATAGTGATATTGTTATATTAAGTGCTAGCGCAGACATTTATAAGCTTGAGCGGCTACGTTGAAATGATCGACTGATCAGCTGCTTCCTCGTTTCCTTGCTCGTCAAACTTTATTGTAGATCATAAATCATGCCTCTCACCTGGAAAGTAGAAGGATGAGGACCTATTCCGACAAGTTGAAACACTTTGACAGCCAATTTAGACCCGGAAATGGCGAGAACGACACAAAAAGATGCTTACTTCCAGCCCCCCCTTTTCTTCGCAAGGATTATGAGTCATTCTTCATCTAAATGGGAATATATGAGCATCCTAACGGTTGGCATCCTAATGACAGCAGATATTGTACACTAAGTGATGTTTTATTATGTTTGTCGCAGTGAGTAGAAATCAGTGATGTAGTGGGGGGGAAAAGCAAATGTGATGCTTTTTTTTAATATAAATGCGCCGCATATGCTTGAAATAGGCAAAATACGTAAATATTAAATGTTATTATAAATGTGCCTGTTACTATATTACATATATACTTACATCATGTATTTAAAACCCTAATGGAAGTGTGTGGATGTTTTTTAATATATATATTTAACAATATGCTTTATTGTAAGTGGACTTTTGATCGCATTTATTTAATATTTAGAATGCAAAAAAAATAATACATCCGTCGTCTTGTCTTTCATAATGATTGTGACCAATAGGCTATTTTTTTAAATGCTCTTTCCCATTTAGTGTTTAATGCGGTTTTAGAATTTTGTTAACGAGTATTTTTCATGGTTGTGTTGACATTTTCTTTCCTTTCGGTCTTTATAGCTGAGTGCATTATAATAAGGGGAAGGTTACATTTTAAATAAAAATGTTTACATGTAATGTATTTTTCTCCTGGTACTTATTTTCGATAGGTCATAGAAAATATCAATAATTATCAATATTGACCAATATAAGACACTTAAATCGGCATAGTTTTCAACCATATCGCCCAGCCCTATTACATCCTTATACAGAGTAAGCAGTTTGAATGTAAACATATGCATTATTAACAACAGTTGACTTCTTTTACCACTTAAAAAAGTGAACCACAGTTGTCTTGGGTCAAACGTGCCTTAGCATTACCGCATTCGTGTTTTATTGGTGTGCTTTTCACAGGAGTTAACTTCTTCTTACATTTTCACAATAGTTGATACTCAAATGTTACTTAAAGTCTTTTATGATGAACCCATTATTTCTATTAGCTATGTGAACATTTATTTTGAAATATAATTTTTGAGCAGTAACCCAGAACGGATTGTGTCTGACCTTAAATGTGCAACATTTTGACCAAAAAAAAGTTTCCCTCTTATGCTTAATCCTTTTATGATTTTTGCTGGGGTCAGCCTTCACCCCTCCTCTTCCATCCCAAGCCAAAACTCCACGATCACAGTCAGTAAAGGTACGCCCCCCCCCTCTCCTTACGAGCCCACAAAGAGCCCTCAAAACCCTGTCAAAATATCTCCGTGTGACAATGGGGGAATTAAGCTGGTTACTCACGGTGTATGAGCTTGCGTTTCTTTTGTTCCGAGTGAAGGAAGCTGCTCAAGTAGAAGATGATGGGCAGAAAGAGCATGAAGCTGGACACGGCGATGACAGGCACAGTCTCCTCCCGGGGGAAGGAACAATTGAAATTCTTACTCCACAGTCTGCGGGTCATGTTCATCTGAGAAGGAGGCAAAGTGCCAACATAAGCTTTTCGGCTCAGATGACCACAATTATGACACAATATTGCTATTAAGTCGACCCATCTTGGGTTTTCCAGAATCGGAAAGCCTTGATTTGCTGTTTTCTGCAAGGGCTTTCCACATTTGCTGACAAGTCACTGCACAATTCAATGAATGTAATGTATTGCTGTCGTCAGTGTCGCTCAAATGTGCAACAAACTGGAAAATTGAGCCAAGACTTCAGAAAATGTTAATCACATTCAAATCCTAAAACTAAAAAAAACAAAACACCTTTGTGTCGTTGATTGCTTGGCTTTTCGCGACTTTCTCTAGTTATTATTAGACAAAAACGGTCGACAAGGTTGTAATAGTATTCAATTTGATATTACAACAATCAATTTAGAATAGCAGGAAAGGTTATTCAATTTATTTTGTGCTGTAAAGCTTACCATTTATTTTGGAAGTGCCATTCATATTTCAGCTAGTGTACAAAATACAAATTTACCACAGTAAATGTACATGTGTTATACCTAGGGCTGTCAAAATCAACAAGTTAACTCATGTGATTAATCACAAATAATTATTGCATTAATCATGTACACCCTTACATTAATCATGCAATTGATTTTGACCGTGCAAGGTCTTTTACCTTAACCACTCTACGTCAGTGATCAGATCAACGCAAGCGTCAGTACAAAAGGAGGAGACTCAGACTGGCAAATTGCACTTCCAAAATACAGCCTTTAGATAAAACTGCTACCAGGTTTGACCTATCTCTTATATACATTTTTTGTTTGGCAATATGCATTTTACTGCGTCTAGATCAGTGTTTTTCAAGCTTTTTTGAGCCAAGGTACATATTTTTCATTGAAAAAATGCGGAGGCACACCACCAGCAGAAATCATTAAAAACTGAAACTCAGCAGCCGATATTGACAATAAAAAGTCGTTGTCGCAATTGTTGGATATGACTTTAAACCATAACCAAGCATGCATCACTATAGCTCTTGTCTCAAATTAGGTGTACTGTCACGACCTGTCACATCACGCCTTGACTTATTTTGAGTTTTTTGCTGTTTTCCTGTGTGTAGTGTTTTAGTTCTTGTCTTGCGCTCCTATTTTGGTGGCTTTTTCTCTTTTTTTGGTGTTTTCCTGTAGCAGTTTCATGTCTTCCTTGACCGCTATTCCCCACACCTGCTTTGTTTTAGCAATCAAGAATATTTCAGTTGTTTTTAATCCTTCTTTGTGGGGACATTGTTGATTGTCATGTCATTTTCGAATGTACTTTGTGGACGCTGTCTTTGCTCCACAGTAAGTCTTTGCTGTCGTCCAGCATTCTGTTTTTGTTTACTTTGTAGCCAGTTCAGTTTTAGTTTCGTTCTGCATAGCCTTCCCTAAACTTCAATGCCTTTTCTTAGGGACGCTCACCTTTTGTTTATTTTTGGTTTAAGCATTAGACATCTTTTTACCTGCACGCTGCCTCCCGCTGTTTCCGACATCTACGAAGCAATTAGCTACCTGCTGCCACCTACTGATATGGAAGAGTATAACGTGGTAAGTCTGACGATCTCCAGACAGTACAGACACTCAACAACGGCACATTATTTGTGGCTTATAATTACTGGTTTGCATAAAATATTTTTAACCCAAATAGGTGAAATTAGATAATCTCCCACGGCAAACCAGACTTTATCTCACGGCACACTAATGTGCCGCGGCACTGTGGTTGAAAAACACTGGTCTAGATCATTGCAGCCATGTTTCGAAGCACACATTGTGGGTGTCGTTATGGATCGCATTGAAGGACAGCAATACACAGAAAAAGTGGTACATATTATAGTTGTCTCCTGTATGTTTCAAAACATAGCAAAACACCACAGGTAGGAGCATGAAAACATGAATGTGGAGGGAAATGAGTGTCTCCATGATGACGGCCTCGTAGTCCACGCAAAATCCTCATTTAAATAGTGCAGTCTGCACCACTTTTACACTAGTACCGCATTTTTGGGACAATAAGGCACACTTAAAATCGTTTCACTTTCTCAAAAATCGTACGCCTGATGTACATATTAATTCTGGTTGTGCTTACCAAAATGGTGTAATGATAAGTGTGACCAGTAGATGGAAAGTGACACCTAAGAGATACCAGAGTGATGTATAAGGAGAGTATGGTCAACTCTGTTTCAGGCGATTTCCTTTAAGTACCAGTGAGTGGAAAAACAAGTTGACTTTATACGCTTATTTATGTTTCATTGTATCCATTAAATCATATCCAATTGTATTTACAATCTACAAAGTATGTGAAAACACTGTTTAAACATCCCAAAATACCACAAATTTAGTCAGCCATTTAGAATACTGCGCTCTGAATACTTTCGGAGATTGACATCACGATAGTAACGTTTCTGCACTCTGACAATGTTATCAGATCAGTCATACTGGAAATACGCAAACATTGGAAAGAGATGTGCTGTTTGTCATTCACAATCTCTATATAAACAAAAACACATATGCCTGGCTTTTTTAATGCATTTGAAATCATAAATAAATAGCGAACAATTGATTCGACAGACCGAGGGTCCTCTGTTGCGCTCATTATACTCTCTCTAAAAACATCCAGAAACTGCCAACAATATGCCATTTACATGTCGTGAAATGAAAATTAACCAAACATGAGTGATATTGTTATTATAAGCGCCAATGCAGACAAACTATTTTATTGACAGCAGTGAGCTAATGCTAGCTTACGCTGCTATTGTTGACACACTGAGCCAACGGCTGCTTCTGCTTTGTCTCAAACTTGCTAAAAGTAAGATTATAGATCATAATTCATGCAGCTTTCACCTGGTAGTAGACACACGCGGCAATGGTCTGACAAGGCTGGTCGACTTTTACATCCCCCGAAATAGACCCGACAAGACGTCTCCTGCAGAAACTTTTTTTAACCCTTCGTGAAGATTGCGATTGTATTTTCATCGAAACGGAATTGTGTGAGCCTCCCGTCGGTCGGCCTCCCAGCGAGAGTGGAAATATTACAGTAAGTGTTTGTTTTATTATGGTTTGTTATGGTTAGTTATAGAGGTGGGGGAAATACATTTTTTTAGATGCGTCACAATTCGGACATGGACGATTATAAAATCGATTAGTAAACGTTAATAATCGATAATCGATTTATTTATTGTAAATAAAATAATGCATACAGTTCTAAAATTTGGCTGACTGCAGCGAGCCACCTCACCGAGATATCCGACCAGCCCTTTATCATAGAGCACTTCTGTTCCAGTTCTGTACACGTTTTCATTAATTTAATAATTGTGATGGGAATTATTTAACTGTTTCTTATTACCATAGCACTGTTTTTAAAGGTTGCAAGGGATAAACGCTTATTTAAAGAAATGGAAAGTGAAATTAACCTCTGCATTTGACCCATCCCCTTGTTCCACCCCTTGGGAGGTGAGGAGAGCAGTGAGCAGCAGCGGTGGCTGCGCTCGGGAATCATTTTGGTGATTTAACCCCCAATTCCAACTCTTGATGCTGAGTGCCAAGCAGTCTTTGGATGACTCGGCCGGGGTTTGAACTTACGACCTACCGATCTCAAGGCGGACACTCTAACCACGAGGCCACTGAAGAAATGTAGAAATGCATTAATATACATCAATTAAAGATGCATCAATAATCAATTTTAATCAAATCATAGCTCCTGAATCGTAATCGTAATTGAATCGTGAGATGCCCAAAGATTCCCACCTCTAGTTAGTTTGTATGTTTAGCCCCTAGCAATGCTGCGGATGCTAGTGTCACAATGACACTGCATCAATCACTCGGCTTCTAAAACTTATTGCCCATCCTCTTTGTGTTCTGGTGCACAAATATAAGGTCCTGGATCAAATTTTTTCAAAAAGTGATAGTTGCTGGCTCTCACAAAATCAGCTTGATTAGCATTGTTGTTGAAGGGATGACGTGACTGGCTTCCTAATTATCGCTCAAAATGGCTCAGGAATCTCTGTGAGATTGATACTATTTTGATCATAACTATTTATTCTCAAACTTTGGAAGTCTTTTGGTGTCATAAATCAGACATACAGTATATGATAATAGCTTCAATATAGAGGCAACTTGTTTTTCCACTCTATTGGCACTTTAATGAACGGTCAAAAGGCACGCACGTGACTGCAGGGCACCATGACTGCCACTAACTTTGAGCTGATGCTATTTGTTTGTGGCGTTTCCCCATGGCTTTCCCCACAACCTGGAAAGCAGACAAGTATGGAAAGTGAAGGTTTGCGATCAACACTGGAGACTGAGAACTTCAGTGTCTTGTCTTGTACGAGGTAAACACACCACCCAGTGAACTCACAGAAGCTAATACAAATACCAGAAGAAATGAACAAAAATAAAAGAGATGGTACCGTTTGACAAAAACAGTCTAATTTTGAATCGCAGTAAAACTAAAATAGTGCAATTCGGTAACAGTAGAAGATCAAGTCAAACACAAACACAAATAGACAGACATTGAATGAGTAAAAGAAACCACATTTTGGGTGTAATAATAAGAAAACTAACTGGAAATCCCATAAAAAATACACAACATGAAGTGGCAAGAAGTATATCAATAATACATTAAAGGCCTACTGAAACCCACTACTACCGACCACGCAGTCTGATAGTTTATATATCAATGATGAAATCTTAACATTGCAGCACATGCCAATACGGCCGGGTTAACTTATAAAGTGCAATTTTAAATTTCCCGGGAAACTTCCGGCTGAAAACGTCTATGTATGATGACGGTTGCGCGTGACGTCAAGGGTTGAAGCGGAAGTATTGGGACACCATTGTATCCCAATACAAACAGCTCTGTTTTCATCGCAAAATTCCACAGTATTCTGGACATCTGTGTTGGTGAATCTTTTGCAATTTGTTCAATTAACAATGGAGACTGCAAAGAAGAAAGCTGTAGGTGGGATCGGTGTATTAGCGGCTGGCTACAGCACAACCAGGAGGACTTTGAGTTGGATAGCAGACGCGCTACCGTGAGTACAGCTTTGGCTTCCAAACATTTGATCGCTTGCCCGTACGTGCGTGGCACTATGTGCATGCCACGTACGTAACTTTGGGGAAATATATGTTTCTTGCCGACTCTGATGGCGGCCGGGGTGTCGTCGAAAGCTACAACGCCCGCCGCCGCGCCGCTGTCCTCACCTTGACTTCCTCCGTCTCCGGGCTGCCGACCGCACCGATCATCGTGGTGAAGTCCTTCGTCACACCGTCGATCGCTGGAACGCAGGTGAGAACGGGTCGTGATGAGCAGATGAGAGCTGGCGTAGGTGGAGAGCTAATGTTTTTAGCATAGCTCTGTCGAGGTCCCGTAGCTAAGTTAGCTTCAATGGTGTCGTTAGCAACAGCATTGCTAGGCTTCGCCAAGCGGTACAGCATTAACCGTGTGGTTACAGGTCCACAGTTTGGTAGTATTGTTGATCTGCTGTCTATCCTTCCAGTCAGGGTCTTATTTATTTTGTTTCTATCTGCATTTAAGCACGATGCTATCACGTTAGCTCCGTAGCTAAAGTGTTTCGCCGATGTATTGTCGTGAAGATAAAAGTCACTGTGAATGTCCATTTCACATTCTCGACTCATTTTCAAGAGGATATAGTATCCGAGGTGGTTTAAAATACAAATCCGTGATCCACAATAGAAAAAGGAGAGAGTGTGGAATCCAATGAGCCCTTGCACCTAAGTTACGGTCAGAGCGAAAAAAGATACGTCCTGCACTGCACTCTAATTTTTCACTCTTACGTTCCTCATCCACGAATCTTTCATCCTCGCTCAAATTAATGGGGTAATCGTCGCTTTCTCTGTCCGAATCGCTCTCGCTGCTGGTGTAAACAATGTGCAAATGTGAGGAGTCCTTCAACCTGTGACGTCACGCTACTTCCGGTACAGGCAAGGCTTTTTTATCAGCAACCAAAACTTTATCGTTGATGTTCTCTACTAAATCCTTTCAGCAAAAATATGGCAATATCCCAAAATGATCAAGTATGACACATAGAATGGATCTGCTATCCCCGTTTAAATAAGCAAATTTCATTTCAGTAGGCCTTTAAGCAAAATATGTTCTGGACCAAAAAACACTTCATATTGTCGAGGGGTGCAACAATACACATATTTGTATTGAACCGTTTGATACATGGTCTCGGTTTGGTTTATCAACTTCTGACGGTACGCTCTGTGCTGAAATCTTAGTGGATCTGCGCTCGACTAAGCCATGTAGATCTACTAAGCTGTGCCTCCCACATTCATTTAGACCAAAACAAGCTGCTGAGACAGAAGCTACATGCAAAGCTATAGCTTCTATAGCTCGTTGCAACATGGCTAATGCCTCAAATATAACTGAAATCCAAGATTGTCCACCATTATTCAGATCTGGCGGGTGGAACTACTTTGGCTAATCCATTATTAATATTATTATTAATCCGGCTCGCTGGCCCGCAAGATAAAGTTGCTAAATATAAAAATGAGCTGCATTTTTTTGGTGGAAGAAACTGCTGTTCTAAATGTGTCCACTGGATGTCGCAATAGCACTTCAAATGTAACCCATGTCACACATGGATCTGGATTGGCTGCTGCTAATCCACTAAGCGCATGTGTAAGCAATCAGATGCTCCTGTTGTGGCTGGAAACAGATGGCACAGTATCAAAGACTCAAGTCAACTTGATCATCATCTAGAGTTCCATGCAGCACTCGCAATTGGTTGAATGCACGATGTGCACCCTGAACTCCATTGTAAAAATGTGTGTTTCTACAATTGTTGTGTTTGTTCTATTATATTTTATGCTCAAATGTACTATGTTCACATTGGTTAAGTTTGTAGTTATGTTACTTTGATTTTGGCTATGGTGTCACTCTGATAATTGTTTTGTTTATATTATAATTGTAATATTTGAATGATGATAAATGAATGTGTTGTGGCAGTTGTGCAAGTCACTAATGTGGCGGTTTGAGGAAACACTTGATTGCTTTTCCAAACGTTTTTAATGGTGAACTGCTAAACACGAAGTGCTTAAAGCTTATGGCTTTGTAAAAACATTGAGACAATGTCTAAGTTAATTGTGTTCTTCACAGTGTTTTTGAAACCGCACACATTTTTTCCTAAGAACTAACGAAGTGTTTTGCCAAGAGCATTATTTGTAATATGTACATTTTCAGAATGTGCTTGTTCTATTTTTAGCCAAAGTAAGACAAAGAAAATAATCTGAAGTTTACTTTATTTTTTAATTTTAATGCCATGATTTTACAAGTCTGGCTCACATGAAAAACAATTTTCCTCCTTGCGGCCCCTGAGCTAAAATGAGTTTGACACTCCTGGTTTAGAGAAAACAATGCCCAAAACCTAAGTTTTTAGTTGTTTACTCTGTAAACCAAAATTATAACTGCTCCCTTCATCTACGACATCCAACACAAATTTAGGAACACACATTAAGTTAAGTTCATGAAAGTTTTACTGCGCATAACCATTACCAACTGTTCCCCTGTTTTTTTTTACTGTAGGTAGTGAAAATGAACAACATTATAGAAGTGAGCCAAAGAAAAGGCTGACTAAAATAAATACATACACGTGGGGTGCGGGGACCCTTAGAGGTAGTTGTAGGTTGGCCCCAGCTAAGTGACAGATAGTTACTGGTAATAGTGTAGGACCATTTGTAAACTCAGTTACACTAACATTGATGTTATACATGTGGGCCTAAAGATATAAATGCTGTTAAATGTAATTTTGCTGTGTAGCTTGCCCATCACTGTATTTAATTGAGACAAATAGTCTATTAGAGGTTAGGCCAATATTATTGAATTTCCTCCTTTTAGCTACTAGACATACTGTTAATAACGTATTAAAAACAGATGTGTATTTACCACAGTAAATGTAGATGTAAGTATTTTGATGAATTTTGGTGCACTCAAAACACACAAACCAAAAACCTACTTTTTACGACATCCACTGGCATACGTACCCCGTCTTCAATGTCGATACACAAAGTCTGATTGCTCTCCATGCCGCTGTATAGAGCATTGAGGTTCTTGTAGGCGCTCTTACAGTTTGTACACAGTTCTGTGTGGTTCCCCTGTGGAGACATTGCACGTAAAAGGTCCACACTCTCAGCCCCCACTTATCAATCTGTGAAAAGGATGCAAACCCTTTGTAACATACCAATTGGTACCTCTCAAAACAGCTGAGAGTTTGGTTGAGGGTGGACATGAAGTATAGCGTGTCATTGGTTAGGCTCTGGAATCCATCCATTATACAGCCTGCAGGAAATAAACACCAGTTTGAGTGAGTACTCAGAAGTAGCATCATCTTGCAAACAAAAGTAGTTTTCAGAGGTCATCTGAAGGCATGTCCTACATTGAGCAGGTTTAGGAATACTTAAAGAGGCAAACTAAAATAGCGGTAGCAAAAGTGGCAGTAAGGGTCATAAGAGTGGCATTAGCGATGTAACGATATGATAATGTCATATCAGTTATTGTCATCAAATTATCACGGTTATCATTATTATCACAGTATTGTTGAATGTGCTCAAAATGTTTTATTTTAAAAATTAAATACAATGAATTGCCACACAATATACATTCTTGGCAGAAGAAATATGTTATATAATAATATTGTTCAAACTACTTAAAAGCCAAATGTATTTCTATTTAAGTGTTTAAATAGGTTTATCTTCTTCTGTTTTAATCTGTAAAAGTTTTAGTGGGGTTGGGTGCGTCACGTCCGTTCATGGAACGTCACACAAATTCACTTCCTGTTGTCATATTGCTTCGACCCTGTAGGTTCAATGTGCACAATTCAATATCTTAGTTGCTCAGACAAAAATGTTTTAATACAAGTTAAGATTGGGGTATGTCGTTTTCTTTAACGAAGAAAGACTTTAATGTATCTTGTTTTCATAATAGCACTTCAGGTGCCGTTTGCAACTTCCTTGCAGTAACATTTTTCAATGCAAAAAAATATAACAAGAACTTCCCTGGCTAGCTTATGTTACCATTAGTGGTTTAACAGAACACATTTGTTTGACAGTTCGCCATATTTTTCACAATTCCACAGTTTATGCAATCATTTTTTTTACTTGCACGGATAAAATGATTGGTGTTTACGGCAGTCACTCACCCGGTCTCGTCAACACATACAAAAACTGTCCAAGAGAAGCAAAAAACAATTTACAGTCATGTTGTGGCTATGATAGAATATACATTTAAAGACAGCTAGCCCTAGCTATTCAAATTGCTATTATTAGCTAACAAGACCTACAGCTAATGCGCATGCATGTGTTACGTAGGTACGTAATTGTGTCATTACATAGGAGAAGCTGTGAGAGCATGGGATATACAGTACTGTGTAAAATACAATGGAAAGTTGGCATCCTCTAGGCATCTGTGAAAATGTTGCAAACAACTGCTTTAAGCTAAATAGTACTTGCTTGCTTCTCCAGTAAATGAGCACGGTTATCGGTCCGTGAGTTTATCAGTGTTATCAATCACTGTTTTAAGATAATTTTAATTTGAAACGGTAACACGAACCGTGTGAAGTTTATCATTATACCGTTTTATAATGCAAAAACCCTAATTAACCAAATTTTGGGGCAAAATAAGCCAGTAAGATTGTTGGTTCCCCCAAATTCTCCCCAATTGTTTTTGCTACATTTGCACTGTAAAATGTTTTAGTTCCTGCCGTTGCGGTTTTTAAGTTATTTAAACATACATTTTCTGACTAGTGATGTCATCCAGCCCCACCCACCTTGTCCAAATCTCCCCAAAATTTTCCCATATGTTTTTGCTGCATTTTTTTTGTCTCTTACAGTTTTTAAATTCTTAACCTGTTATTATTCATAACCAGACCCCACCTTGTCAAAATCACCCCAAATGTGTTCCATTCGTTTGTGCTGAATTTTTTTATCTAACTATTATAGTTTTTATGTTATTAACATTTTATTATTCATAAACGGCACACCACTTGTAAAAACCTCCCCAAATGTGTCCAATTTGTTTGTAATACATTTATGCTGCAATTATTTTTGTCTAACTATCATGGCTTTTGTCATTGTTTTCCCGTTTTTATGTTATTAAAATGTTATTATTCATAACCAGCCCCCTAACCATGCCAAAACATCCCCAACTTGTCTCAGTCATTTGTGTTACATTTGTGCGAGTTATGAATCATAAAACATTAATAAAATAAAAACTACAAAATTTAGACAAAAAATGGTTGCAGCACAAAATGTTTTTGTCTATTATAGTTTTATGTTATTAACATTTATTGGGTCTGGTTATGAATCATAAAATGTTAACATAAAAATTAACAAAAAATGTTTGCAACACAAACCAGCACAAATGTGGCACAATCGAATGGGACAAGTTTGGGGTGATTTTGACAAGGTGGGGGGGGGGGGCCAAATGACATCACTAGTCAGAAAATGTATTTAAAAATACCCGGTAACTTAAAAACCACAACGGCACAAAATAAAAAATGTACAGCAAAAATGAATGGGACAAGTCTGGGGAGATTTTCACAAGGTGGGCTGGGGGGCAAACTTCACAAAGGTTGTAAGATCATATACACTTCAGAGGTACAGCATCACCGTCATAAAACGTTCAAGCAATATGCTTACTTTTGCCACAACAAAAACCTGGCATAAATTGGTAACGAATAAACCACAACAAGTAAAATAATAATAATAATAATTGCAATAACAATCAATTTAAATAATAGCAATATAACAAAACAATATAATTTAGTTTTTCCGTTTTAATTGCTTTTAATTCAGCTTTTTCCACCAAAGAATGTGTGCTTTTTTTGTAAAATTTAATTTAATAAAATGTTTATTAATTAAATGCCAAAATACTCACATTTATTGGTGCAATACATCTTTTGACAATTTTGACCAGTATTTTAGGTCAAAGCCTAATTATTGGGTAAATGTATCAATAAGTGCTCTAGGTACATTATGCTTGTGTAAGGTACTTTTTTGAAACCTTTATTTTGTCAGACCGGATGTGGCGCATCGCACTATTATTGTGAAGGGAAGAAGTGTGCTGTGCGGTTGTTCTCAGCTTGACGAGTAAAGAGGCGACACACTCCAGGCTGTTAAAAAATTAAAAAATTAAAAAAATAAAAAGAAGAAAAAAAGAGAGAGAGCCTCTGAAGTTGCTACTGCTGTTTTGCTTGTACATGTTACATCCATGATGTTGTTCACAACACAAGCAGATAGGATGTGTTGTGAGTGCATGGATTGTTCTTGCTAGCTTTAGCTTCCTAGTTTAGTCGCTGTTTCAAGTGACCGTCTCCACATTGTTTAGGACGGGGAGGTTAATGTGTCGGGGATAAAAGAGTGCTATTGGATAACATTTTTATTATTTTTAGTGCACACCCATGTTTTGCTCTTACCTGTAGCGTTTTGCTAACAGCACACATGTACCACTTTTTAAATGGGCATTTAAGAAGCAGTCGGGTGCAGCCATAATGAAACCCACTTTTATGTGCTGCAGATGCACTCATGAGGAGCTACACTTACTGAGCTCAAAAAGCCCCCCCAAAAAATACCGTATTTTTCGGAGTATATGTCGCTCCGGAGTTTAAGTCGCACCGGCCGAAAACGCATAATAAAGAAGGAAAAAAACACATATAAGTCGCATTTTTGAGGGAAATTTATTTGATAAAACCCAACACCAAGAATAGACATTTGAAAGGCAATTTAAAATAAATAAAGAATAGTGAACAACAGGCTGAATAAGTGTACGTTATATGACGTATATATAACCAACTGAGAACGTGCCTGGTATGTTAACGTAACATATTATGGTAAGAGTCATTCAAATAACTATAACATATAGAACATGCTACACGTTTACCAAACAATCTGTCACTCCTAATCGCTAAATCCCATGAAATCGTATACGTCTAGTCTCTTACGTGAATGAGCTAAATAATATTATTTGATATTTTACGGTAATGTGTTAATAATTTCACACATAAGTCGCTCCTGAGTATAAGTCTCACCCCCGGCCAAACTACGAAAAAAAACTGCGACATATAGTCCGAAAAATACGGTACTTCAAGGAGTTTTCATTAGGGATGATGTTTGATAAGAAATTATCGAGTTTGAGTCTATTATCGAATCCTCTTATCGAACCGATTCCTTATCGATTCTCTTATCGAGTCCAGATAGGTTGTTGTCTATGGAAAAAAACACACAATATTTGGTTTAACAAAAGCTCACTTTTATTATATAAGAAAAAAATAAAATATAATATATAAATAAATATTGACTGTTACCCCCCTAAAAAAATAAAATAAAATAAACAAATATTGACTGTTACCCAAAGTATATTAAGTGGGATTTTTCAGAAAAACAAATATATACAGTCAAGAACTCAGCCAACACGCCTCGTCTGCATTACCGGTATTTATAATTAGACAGACAACACATATACAGTGTGATTTTGTTTTGTTTACAAGGAAAGAAAAATAAAAGTTAAAAAAGGGAGATGTCATATATGTATGTGCTGCGGTTGCTTTAAGAACGTTGCGACAGCTGCCGTAAAGGAGGTGCGTTGCTAGCCTGGTTGCTATGTTTCCGGTTGGTCGTAAAAGTGTTCGTCATGTGTTTGTACCCTGCTCAAATCTCTCAGTAAAGTTATTCATTGGATTATACCTTTTGTTTTGAACTTTATTACACCTTGAAGCGCTTTTTCCGGTGCATTGTTTTTCCTGCTTTCCCTATCGGCTCCTTCCTATTGACTGAGCTACGTGACGTCATTTCTTGTGATGTCTCACGGGGCATTTCTGGTCGGGACGGGATTCGTTCCCAGGGATTCGAATAAAGAACCAACTCTTTTTCTTTACTATAGTGGTCTCGATAACGGGTACCGGTTCTCAAAAAGGGATTCGAGTCCGAGGACTCTGTTCTTTTCTTATCGAACAACCGGGAAAACCGGTTTCGAGTATCATCCCTAGTTTTCATAGACTTAAATATATATTCTAAAATTAATGTGATTAAAAAACGCCAGCAGACACCAAAATATCAATTGAATTTGTTTTAGTCAGCCCTTTAACTCAACCCTGCATGCAGCTACGAAATTATTAAATGATGTTGCTGAAAAGACGATATGTCTTTTTTATTTCAACAAACCATGCAAATATGTTGACACTGTTCTTCAGTCTTTGCGGCAGAGGCGGCTGGGTTAGTCCCACACCCCCAGCTGGGCTGTCAGTTTGCACATACCTTTCAGAGTTGCAAAATAGTGCTCGCAAAACAGTCATTTGTCTATAAATCACATTGCGCGTAGGGTATATTGGCATCTTCTCCCAGTATTGTGGGTATTTTGCCAATCTGCATATTAATGACAAAAAATTGATTGCACGCCTTATTCTGCTCACCTAACTGACAATCAACATTGCACATTTTTGAGTGTGCTATCAAGTTTGAATGTCTTAGTACTACTAAGTACTACTAAGACATTCAAACTTGATAGCACACTCAAAAATGTGCAATGTTGATTGTCAGTTAGGTGAGCAGAATAAGGCGTGCATAGGGATGTCCCGATCCGATATTTGGATCGGATCGGCCGCCGATATTTGCCAAAAAATGCGTATCGGCAAGGCATGGAAAATGCAGATCCAGATCCAGTTTTTTTAAAAAGTCCGGTCCGTGTTTTTCTATGCACCGATTTAAATAATACATTCCACTTTTCTGCTGCTCCCTAATTTACGTTCCGCATTTTCCAGCACACCTTCAACACATACACAGGTCTGTGTCCTAACCGTTAAGACGGCCATGTGAATTAAAAGTTACCGGTAAAAATGTCAGCTGTCTCTGTGCGATATAGAAAATGACTATATCGTGATATTCGAGTATACGTTCTCACGCAGTTGCTTTTAGCTGCTGGCATTACACTACAGGCTCTCCTCGCTCTTTCCTGTGTCTCCTTCTCACAGACAGCAAGCGCACCTTCTACATACGTCACATACTGTCACGTCATACATCACATACTGTCACATCATACGTCACATACGTATACACCCTCGCGGAGCAGAGAGGTAGCAGCATGGCTAAAGTTAGCTGTGATGCTAGCGCAGCCGTGTGAGCGGTAATAATGAAGGAAGAATTAATTAATTCCCCCCAAAAAAAGCAGGGGGTCCATCGTCTGGCGGTGGTTTGGCTTCAAGTGGGAATATGTCGAACAGACAACCGTAATTTGTCAAGTGTGGGGCAAAAGCGTTGCTATAAAAAGTAGCATTACTGCTAATATGTAGCATCATTTGAAAAGTCACCTGCTAGAAAATGAAGCGTGCTTGAAACTCTGCACGTCAACATCTCCATTGTGTATTATTCAAACTCACCTAATTCAGCTGGCTAGTTGTTATCAAGAGTACTAAAACCCTTTTCAACATGAATCTGACAACTATCCATCCATCCATCCATTTTCTACCGCTTATTCCCTTCGGGGTCGCGGGGGGCGCTGGAGCCTATCTCAGCTACAATCGGGCGGAAGGCGTACACCCTGGACAAGTCGCCACCTCATCACAGGGCCAACACAGATAGACAGACAACATTCACACTCACATTCACACACTAGGGCCAATTTAGTGTTGCCAATCAACCTATCCCCAGGTGCATGTTTTTGGAAGTGGGAGGAAGCCGGAGTACCCGGAGGGAACCCACGCAGTCACGGGGAGAACATGCAAACTCCACACCTGACAACTAAGTAGGCAAAATAACTTTAAACTTTAATACATCCTCGGATAAGGCCAGTATCGGCCAGTATCGGTATCGGATCGAAAGTGCAAAAACAACATCGTATCGGATCGGAAGTGCAAAAACCTGTATCGGGACATCTCTACTTAGTACACACAAAACTTTAGTAAATTAGGTGCTGAGGGCCACTTTTGGCTCATCAAATACACATTCATACTGACCTATTTTCATAATCGTGAGAAGCCATAATCGAAATAAACAATAAAACCTAATTAATTGTCCAGCGCTACTTCCAGGTCCTACTTTGGCTATCCCTGATGAAAATGAGGTGTTTAAATGTCCTTACGGTCGCAGGCTGATTTGCTCCACAGATCCTTCAGGTTGTTGAAGAGCATATAAACCAGCATAAGACGGTCTCCTCGCAGAAGGCTGTCCCTGCAGCTTTCATTGCCAGGACCCATCTGAGCACAAAACATGCAGTTTAGTCATGCTTTTTAAAATTTGGACAACCCTAACATGGCCTTTTTTTTTTCTTCTTTGTTTGGTTTATTTCGAACATGAACACACTTACAGCATAATACATCACACAATTGTATATAATTTCTCTTTACATGGTGTCCGAAAAGGAGTAGGAAGAAGCAAAGCTTATTAAAGCTTATTTCCCACTTCAGAGTGTTTACAAATACATACGTTCATTTACTGACTTCTTTTTATAGCACAATGACATCAGTGAATGATTAATACAGCCGTTCTTGTAATAGATAATTAAGTCAGTCATGATAAACATACTAAAATTAAGAATATACCGTTTTCGATAAGGTTGAAGGTGTTTCTCATAATTCTTCTTCTTTGTACTTTGTAAGCACTATTAATTAGAACAACCTCTTAAACTGGGTCATATCTGTACATTGTTTAACTTCTTTACTTAATCCATTGCATAATTGAATTCCACATACTGATATGCTAAAGGTTTTTAGCATTGTACGAGCATACAGTACACATGTTTTAAATGAGTTTTTCCTCTTAGGTTATATTTCTCCTCTTTAGTTGAGAAGAATTGTTGTACATTCTTGGGTCGCAGGTTATAGTTTGCTTTGTACATAATTTTAGCTGTTTGCAATTTTACCATACTATTGGACTTCAATATTTTTGACTCAATAAATAAAGGGTTTGTATGTTCTCTATATCCAATATTATGTATCAGTCTAATTGATCTTTTTTGTAACACGGTTAATGAATGAAGCGCACATTTGTTATTATTTCCCCATATTTCTACACAATAACTCAGATATGGTAACACTAGCGAGCAGTAGAGAACATGAAGTGATTTTTGGGCCAGGATGTATTTTGCTTTATTCATTATTGAAATGTTTCTTGCCACCTTATGTTGTATATTTTTTATATGAGATTTCCAGTTCATTTTATCATTTAATACTCCCAAAATTGTAGTTTCTTTTACCCTTTCAGTATCTACTCCGTCTATTTGTATTAGTGTATGGTGCTCTTTTCTACTGTTACCAAAAGGCATTATTTTATGGAAGTAGAATTGTCTCACATCAACATATATATATATATCAATATGATATTAATACATATGCATATATTAATAAATATACAAATACAAATGTGATATACAAATAAATAAATAATTTGTATAAATAAACGCGTATTTGTAAATGTATTTTTGAGATTTGAATATAAACATGCTTGATTTTGTATTTGTATTTGTATTGAATTTGCATATGTGGATCGCTTTTTTTGCTTTTGTGTCGATGAGACATTCCTCCCACAAACCAGATGCACAAATAATGTGACCTACACACTCCCCTGAACAACCAGCAGAGGGCACTGCAGCCAGAGCGGTCCCGGGTCACAGAGCATTATATGCATTATACGCAAAATGCCCGGAGTTCTCTGCACAAAAACAACCCACGTCTTTACAGAGAGAACGCACAACGGGCCTGAGCTATGTAACGTTAACGTTGTATTAGCTAATTCTAATTTATCCAGTTAATCTGAAAGACCGTGCTAGCTGCTTATTTTATTGTATCAATGCCGTTTACTGACCTTGTACCGATGTAGATACTGATCTCTTATCAAGCTGAGTGCCCTCTGCTGGTTGTTTAGGGGAGTGTGTAGGTCACATTTATTTGTGCATCTGGTTTGTGGGAGGAATGTCTCATCGACACAAAAGCAAAAAAGCGATCCACATATGCAAATTCAATACAAATACAAAATCAAGCATATTTATATTAAAATCTCAAAAATATATTTACAAATACACGTTTATTTATACACATTCTTGATTTATTTGTATGTCACATTTTTATATTTATAAATTGTATTTGTATATATTTTCAAATCTCAAAATATATTTACAAATACGCGTTTATTTATAAAAAATATTTCTTTATTTGTATATCACATTTGTATCTGTATATTCATTAATATATACATATGTATAATATCATATTGATATACTGTACTGGTATATAAGTTGATGTGAGACAATTCTACTTCCATATTATTTTAGTTTTACTGAGATTCAAGGAGGGCAGCACGGTGTCACAGGGGTTAATGCATGTGCCTCACAATACGAAGGTCCTGAGTTCAATCCCGGGCTCAGGATCTTTCTGTGTGGAGTTTGCATGTTCTCCCCGTGACTGTGTGGGTTCCCTCCGGGTACTCCGGCTTCCTCCCACCTCCAAAGACATGCACCTGGGGATAGGTTGATTGGCAACACTAAAAATTGGCCCTAGTGTGTGAATGTGAGTGTGAATGTTGTCTGTCTATCTGTGTTGGCGACTTGTCCAGGGTGTACCCCGCCTTCCGCCTGAATGCAGCTGAGATAAGCTCCAGGACCCCCCCCCCCCCCGCCCCGTGACCCAAAAAGGGACAAGCGGTAGAAAATGGATGGATAGAAGTTGATGTGAGACAATTCTACTTCCATATTATTTTAGTCTTACTGAGATTCAAGGATAGTCGTTTTTTTGTCAAACCATCTTTTTAATTTGTTAATTTCTTCTGTTATTATTTGTATTAGCTACTGTGTGTTCTCTCCTGAACAGAAAGCAGTTGTGTCGTCTGCAAATAAAACTAACTTTAGGTCCTTTGTAACTTTAGAAATGTCGTTTATATAAAGATTAAACAATCTTGGTGCCGGTATTGATGCCTGAGGTTTTGGGGTACAGAGACCTGAAATGAACTACGGTCCTTGAATACCCCACAAGGAGGAAGTTAACGGCATGAGGCTGATGAGTCATGACAATAGAGTTGTTGTTTCGCTACCTGGTCAGAGGAGATGTTCGTGTAGGTTGTCACCAGGCTGCCATAGCTGGCGAAACAGTTCTGGCACACTTTAACCGGCCGTGCCGACGGAACCAGGCAGTTGACATAGGCGACATACCGCTGACCGAAGATGCGGAGCAGCTGGCTGCAGTAGTCGCTGATCTCCAATTCGCCTGGGAAAGCGGACAACAGGAGGGAGGCGGGGGGTTCCACTTGCGCGGGGTTAAAAACGGGATAATTTACCACAATCGGGGTGGAAGGTGGGACGTTGGCGTCCTTGCTTGACGCGGCAGCATAAATATAAAATAAAAAACAGGCTAAAAGTGTATTTTGTTGACAAAGAGGCATGCTTGGCAGCTCGGTGCGACTGTTTTAATTAGTTCCCACTAGAGAACCCATGACTTCCGTGTTTGGCAAGGAGGGGGATCATGTGATTGCTCCTAATCTCGCGAGACTTCAGCAAGCCAACTGAATTCAAAGTACCGCACAGTCCTGTGCTGTGCAGATCGCCGCTCAAATAGTGTGGTCATTGTGTCTATGCTATTTTTGCGGTCGTTTGTCAATACACGGAATTATAATGTCTGAATTAAAGAGCTATATGAAAAATACACAGCGTGTCAGCAAGTATTGTTTGACCTTTTGGCGAGCTACTTAAAATCTGGCGGTGGATTACTATTATCTCACCTGTTGTACACCCGTGTTTGTAACGACTACTGTTCCATTGGAAAAGTAGAGATGAGGAAGAAAAGGGCAAAAAAAAACAAAAAGTGCTACTTTATTTACATTGGGAGACCATACACTTGTAAAATACTTTAATATGTAAAAACAGCAAGTCAGTTTATAATAGTGTAACGACCTGCTGAGGTTGATGTTGTGTTCTTGAGTGAGTAATAATAATAATGATGATAATAAAAACGACAAGCGGTAAAAAAAAAATGGATGAATGGATAGATAATAATAACAATAGTAATGTTCTTTTTCACAGTTTTTATAGCTGTGCTTTAAATTAAATGTGTTTGTATTGTTTTTACAATGACAATAAATAATAATGTTTATTTTCTTAGTATTTATGGATTCAATATGCCTTTTACGGGTTTCATATTGTGCTCTAAATTAATTTTTCGTTGGATTTATTTACAATGACATGACTTCCGGGTTTGGTTAGAGTGGATCATGTGATCGGTTACCAGTCTCGCGAGATTTCATCATACTGCATTGAGAAGTACAGCACAGCGCTGCGCTACTTTATTTACATTGGGAGACTATACGCTTGTAAAATACTTTGTTATTTAAAAACATCAAGTCAGTTTATAATAAGTTTTGTTATAATAATAATAATAATAGTAATGTTCTTTTTCTCAGTTTTTATAGCTGTGCTTTAAATTAAATGTGTTTGTATTTATTTTCAATGACAATAAAGGATAATAATAATGTTTATTTTCTTAGTATTTATGGATTCAATATACCTTTTATGGGTTTCATATTGTGCTCTAAATTAATTTTTCGTTGTATTTATTTACAATGACAATTTACATGACTTCTGGGTTTGGTCAGAGTGGATCATGTGATTGGTTACTAGTCTCGCGAGATTTCATCATTGAGAAGTACAGCACAGCGCTGCGCTACTTTATTTACATCGGGAGACCATACACTTGTAAAATACTTTACAATTGTATTAAAACACGTCAATACGTTTTAATTATAATAATACAAAAATAATGTTTATTTTCTTAGTTTCTATGGATTTTATATGCTTCTTATGGGTTTCACATTGTGCTTTAAAATAAATGTTGTATTTATTTACAATGGCAATAAATGAATATAATAATAATAATGATATTTATTTTCTTAGTATTTAGTAATTTCATATACTTACGGAGTCACTTTTTGCTTTAAATTAAATGTTGTGTATTTATTTACAATGACAATAAAGGAGATTATCTAAATTGACTGAATTCATAATAACTTGTATTGCACTTCTTTTGTTTTGTTTTCTTTGCCCTTTTCCTCCTAATCTCTACTTTTCCAATGGAACAGTCGCCGTTACATATATAACACGGGTGTACAACAGGTGAGATAATATAGTTCACCGCCAGATTTGCGCAGCTCACCAAAAGGTCAAATAATACTTGCTGAAACGCTGTGTATTTTTCATATAGCTCTTTAATTCAGACATTATATTTCCATGTATTGACAAAGTACCACACAATAGCATAAATACAATGACCAGACTATTTGAGCGGGGATCTGCTTTGTAAACAATTTAAATGTTGCCACACATAGTTATGAAATAGGTCACATGTTTTTTTCAAAGTAGCTCTATTCGTGATAAAAATGTCATTGGAATGCTAATGATCATTTCTTATACACCCAACATTTAAAGTGCATGTACATATGCTCTGCATCATTCTGTACTGTTACTTTTTTTTTTTGCAAACTCTTCAGGTACAATAAATAGCTATTTTTAAAACGGACTGTAAGTGTCTATCTATCTACATCTATCTCTATTACATCCTACACCATTGCTTCCGATAATCAGACACAGCGTCAACGATCTGGTCCCCCTTCCTGATTGTGATAATTGTCATAAAGCCCTCGAATCAAGCCACCGCAGTCAATGGCCGTTAATGTGAAATTAGTGGCTTTTGATAAGTTGCAGGCCGCTTCAATTCTGCAGTCATCAGCGACTAATGAAAATAAGGGGGAGAGGATGCGCGCAGGATCATCTGCTTATTCTAATGGCCGTGCACCACTCGAGTGGTAAATATGGAGTCTAGCCCCACTAATGCTGCTCCCGCTGCACACAACACCGACAGCTCATTAACTCTTCTCTCGGCCAACTAATTGTTGCCTCATTCCTTTAGCATTTTCCATTGCGGCTTAGAACAAAATAACGACAGCCCATTTGTTCTATAAAGAATTCCACTTGGAAGCATGTGCTATATGTGACGGCCATGATCACCATTATTATCACACGTGTCATTAAAGTAGTAACTTGAGCAGTGCTCTGACATATAAGGCAGTGGTAGTGTGGAGTTCATCCTGATTACAGTATTATTTGCCTCTCTTCCTCTTCTGGGATAATCACGAGAGCACCAAGTAAAATCCGCATATCATTATTTGAGATGACCGTTATTGTCAGATAGCGGGGGTGAGAAAAAAATGCATTAATTTGCATGTGCTAGATAGCGAAACCAAGAGGACAAAAATCATCAATTAGACTGATAAAATGGATGATGATGATGATAAGGGCTCTTGTGCAACTATACATAGCGAGGCTTGAACTTTCTCTTCATCCACATCTAAAAGTGCCTGAAAATACAAAAGAAATCGACTCACATTCAAAAGGTATCCAACAGCAAATGTACATGAGGTCTATTGTAGCAGAAAATGACCACTAGAACGATTGATAATAGCATTTAATAACGTTGGGAAGCCATAAAAACGTTAACGTTACCTTTAAACTGGAAAATTCACCAGCAATTTGAGCATCTGTGAGTTCTGTGCACCTTCAAAACATACCACTGGCGTGGACAAAAAACATATTTTTTCTACAAAATTGATATATTTACCTCTAGCTTCTTAACAGCTATTTAAGTTAAAGTTAAAGTACCAAGGATTGTCACACACACACACGAGGTGTGGCAAAATTATTCTCTGCATTTGACCCATCACCCTTGATCACCCCCTGGGAGGTGAGGGGAGCAGTGAGCAGCAGCGGTGGCCGCGCCCGGGAATCATTTTTGGTGATTTAACCCCCAATTCCAACCCTTGAGGCCGAGTGTTAATATAAGACAAGTTATTTGCGACAGGCTGAAAAGAGTAATTAAAAATGTGTACTAAGGCAACCCTTGCAAAAAGGGGAGACAATTTGCTGCATGCTTTGAATGGGTAAAATAAGCACCATCTAGTGGACAAATAGCCAGAAATCAGAATCAAAATGTTCACACAGGGGTGTCCAAAAATCCATCAAATAAAAAACAAAAAACAACAGAAAAAAACCCACATATTAAACACTGTTTGCATCAAAATATTATCATTATTTCTTTGTTTTTCTTTAAGTATTGGCCTCGATTTGGATATTCAAAAAATAAAATAAAATTGCAAAAAAATGACAACAACAACATAGTAGCCCATCATTTACCATTATATTTGTCTTTAAATGACAACCAAAAAATTATTTGTAAATTTTTATAAAATTGTAAAAATGTTTAAAAGTAACTGTTTCAAGAAGAAATGTAAAAATAAACAAAAAAAATGTATTAGCCTTTTTAGTATTTGGATTATCAGAAAGAAATTTGATTTAAAATGTTTTTATAATACTGTTACTTATTCATTAATTATTACATAAATAATGCATTACAATTGTTGAGTATAGAGCGTATTTCTGATCACATTAATATTTGGATTTTTAGGGATGATAATTAATAATTAAATCACTAATTAATTTTAAAAAAACGACTTAAAAATTAAATTTAAAAAATGTAAAAAATAGTGTTATTTGTCATCAATCAATCAATCAAAGTTTATTTATATAGTCCTTAATCACTAGTGTCTCAAAGGGCTGCACAAGCCACAATGATATCCTCGGCTCAGATGCCACTTCAGGGCAAAAAAAAATTAACCCAATGGGCACAATGAGAAACCCTGGAAGACACCTAAAGCCAGGAAAAGGCTAAATCTAACGTGTTTTGCTACAATCTAATATAATGTTATGATCGACAGTATCGAAAGCAGCGTTAAGATCAAGTAGTTGATCAGAAGTAGTAGATCATCAGCATCCACAGTTAGCAATAGATCATTAGTAATTTTTGCCAGGGCTGTGCCCCGCCTTCCGCCCGATTGTAGCTGAGATAGGCTCCAGCGCCCCCCGCGACCCCGAAGGGAATAAGCGGTAGAAAATGGATGGATGGATGTCTCTGTAGAGTGATTTTCCCTGAAACCGGACTGAAAGGGTTCACAGAGACTGTTAGACGCTAAGTGTTCATTTAGCTGCTGTGCAACAATTTTTTCGAGGATTTTCGAGATAAAGGGAAGGTGGGACACCGGTCGGTAGTTTACCATGAGGTCAGGATCGAGGTTGGGTCTTTTGAGCAAAGGATGAATAACTGCTTTTTTGAATGTTAGGGGAACAGTGCCAGAGAAAAGTGATACGTTTATAATATTTAGAATTGATGGTCCTAATAATACAAACAGGTCCTTGCTAAGTTTCCCAGGAAGTGGGTCAAGTAAACATGTTGTTTGTTTTCTCCCATTTACAAGTCGCAGGAATGTTACTTCATCAAAAAGAGAACGATTATTTTGAAGGGCAATATCCATCTTATATACATTCGTATCTGTGTTATTAGAACCCAGTTGTAGCTGGGACGTGTTATCTTTAATCTTCTTTCTATTGAGTTCAATTTTCTTATTAAAGAAATTCATAAAGTCGTCAGCCAAGTGGGAGGAGTTCGTTGTTGGGCTAGTGATGCTACAGTACTGAACAAATATTTAGAATCGTTTTTATTGAGGCTGTTGAGATTGGAGTACCGGTAGTAATTAGTTTTGGCTTGGGTAAGCGCATGCTTATAAGTTATTAAACTATCACTCCATGCTTGATGGAAAACTTCAAGTTTAGTCGCACGCCATTTGCATTCCAGCTTTCTACATGATAGTTTAAGAGCTCTGGTTTCTTCTGTAAACCAAGGGGTACGCCTTTTAGGGTCCTTTAGCGGTGCTATACTATCAATGGCGTTGCGTGGGGCATCGTTAAAGTTGTTAGTGAGGTTATCGATGGAGCCCACATAATTTGGTAATGGTGCCATTACAGAAGGCAGTAGGCCAGAAAGAGTCGTAGTTGTGACAGCATTAATGTTGCAGCTGCTAAATCAGTGGTTATTAGTAGCTTGTTGACAACGAGTCAGAACATCAAATTTTATAAGGTAATGATCGGACATTACTTTAGTGTACGGGAGTACCATAACTTTGAAGGTGGTGACACCCCGGCAAGGACAAGGTCTATTCTATTACCGTTGGGATGCGTGGGTTAATTTATTAATTGTGTAAGACCACAGCAATAAATTATAGTCAGGAGCGCCTCGCACGGAGGGTCTGATGGCGTATTCATATGGATATTAAAACATTAATTAACTATTACCAAAATAATGCATTATATTTGTTTAGTATAGCATCATTTTGGACACTTTAATATTTTGATTGTGTCACAATGGGGTTTACACAGCTTACTGCGGGGTTCGTTCTCCCGGAATGCAGACGGACAACTCCGGACAAGGCGTGCAGGTTAGGAACATGATTTAATAAATGATAAATGGGTTATACTTGTATAGCGCTTTTCTACCTTCAAGGTACTCAAAGCGCTTTGACAATATTTCTACATTCACCCATTCACACACACATTCACACACTGCTGGAGGGAGCTGCCATGCAAGGCGCTACCAGCACCCATCAGGAGCAAGGGTGAAGTGTCTTGCCCAAGGACACAACGGACGTGACTAGGATGGTAGAAGGTGGGGATTGAACCCCAGTAACCAGCAACCCTCCGATTGCTGGCCCGGCCACTCTACCAACTTCGCCACGCGATTTAATTATCAAAAATCAAAGGAGTACAAAAACGGAAAACAAGTCAAAGAAAACACGTGCCAATCACACTCGAAGCTAATGCTAATACTTAGCATGGACTATGGACAAGCAATACTCACGTAACTGTGGCATGAAACAAACAATGACGCCAGGCCGACTGACCGGCAAAGGCAGGATTAAATAGTCCCTCTGATTAGTGCTCTGGAAACCGGTGAGCGTCCGAGCACCAATCAGAGACAGGTGGAAACAATAAGCACCCATGGTAACTAAAACAAACAAGGGTGCACAAAAACAGGAACTAATAGAGTCCAAAACTAACAGAACAAAACAAAACATGATCCGGACCACGGATCATGACAGATTATGAGGAATAATAAATAAATAAAATACATAAATAACTAAATAACGCTTTGAAAAAATATAATTAAAAAAATTAAAAAGTGTCATTTATTAATTAATTATTAATACAATAATGCACTATAATTGTTGATTGAGTATAGCATCCTTTTGACCTCACAATTTGGTTTATTAGAGCTAAAAAAAAATCAAATATATAGAAATCCATCCATCCATTTTTTACCGCTTGTCCCTTTTGGGGTCGCGGGGGGTGCTGGAGCCTATCTCAGAAATAAATGGCTTAAAAAAAGAGTATTAAAAAAAAGTTTAAAACATGGTGATATGTGTTCATTAGTTATTTACAAAATAATATATTATAATTGCAGATTATAGCATCATATTGGAGTCTAAAAAATTTTTCAGGTAAATGTATTGTTTTTTACTGTGCTGTTGTATGTAGTCAACTTCATTTCACAGGCCTGGACAATTATTTTCACTCGGGGGGGCCAAATTTAGACATGAGTCTGGGGGCCGGTTTATCTATTTTTAGGAACACTAATACAAAACCTCACAATAATGTCTCATTGAATGCTAAAAACGCTATGACAGACCGCCTCAAACGGAATGGAATTTAAAAATTGTTCACTGAATGAGACACCCAGAACGTACATGAAAATAAAGAATGTGGGATTTACAATATTAACTATGAACGATAAAACACTGAATATTGACAACATGAACGTCACACCCCCTCTCGATCGACATATTTTACAATCAAGCGAAACGCAACAAAAATGCAACAAACACAGCGAAATATGACGGCGAAGGGTAAAAAAAACAACCCACCTGCGATCTGATGTATCTGATATATCACTAAGCTTTAGAACTTTGTTGTAAAAATCTCCTTCCACGTCTGTCCCTGACACCCGCACTTCAGGCTGACACTCTGTGGGAACGCTCCCCACGTTCACTCCTTGGTACCTGGTCTGAGCTGCTGTGACTTAGATTACCATAGTAACTAGTATATGATGCAAAAGCGCAGATTCCAACCATTGAAATACTTTGCATAGTTCAAGACTTACGGACGTTTGAAAACATTACTGCACATCATAATGTCAGCAACAGTTTCCATTTAAAGATCTAAAAAAATGATTTGGTATAGTCCGTCGAACCAAATTGAAAAGCTTAACGGGGCGCATGTGTCCCCCGGGGGCCTTAATTGGCCCAGGTCTGGGGCCGTACTTATCAAGCTTCTTAGAGTGCCATTTTACACTTAAGTCCTGAGAATTTGCGAAATTTAGTCCTACTCTCAAACTTAAGAATAAAAGCTTTTTATCAATGTTCTTAAGTCTAAGAATCACTCCTACTCTCCACGATATTTAAGAGACCTTCAGAGGTGTCTTAAGTGGTTAGGAGTTGCCAGCAGGGGATGGCACTGAGGCGAGAGAGACGTGCGCGAACATTCAGGGAGCGGAACGATGTTCTGGATTTGTTTGATGACGAGCAGCTGATCAAACGGTATCGTTTAGACAGAGCGGGTATTATTTTTGTCACAGATTTAATACTTTTCGATTCCATGTTGATTTCTGCATGTGGCTGCAGTGGGCTAGTATATATAGAGCCACCCACACCAGTTTCAAATTAGTTGCCTAATTAATGAATTGGAAAGAAAATGTTATGACAGTAGCGTATGTGTGTGGCCGTGAGGTGAGTGACGTCAGTGAGTGTGTGGGCGACAGAAGAGAGGGAGCGGTAGCGTGAGTGCCGGCGGGGACTAGTTTGTTTTGTATTATTTTGTAGTTTATTGTCAAAATATACACTCCCATTGTCCACTTAAATATTTCCAAGATATTTCTTTATTCTTAGACAACGTATTCCCTTCCGTGATTGGTCATTTCTATGGACACAGAAATGACGTCACCTAAAATTCCATTTACGGCACATAGTAATGTCGTAATTCAGCTCTGAGTGTGACACTTAAGATTCAGTCCTACACTTCGCTGAAAGTGTGAGTAAGACGCTTGATAACTAACTTTTAAGTGCAGCTTTCAGCGAAGAATTTATTTACTCTTAAGTCAACTCTTAGCAGACTTCTTAGGAGTAATTCTGAGAAGCTTGATAAGTACGGCCCCTGGTTTATAGTATAAGTTGACCTACACTGTATCCCCGCGATCACTTAGGGCAGTGATATCCAACCACCGGTCCGGGGACCGGCACGGGTCCGTGACATGTTTGCTACCGGGCTACACAGAGACATTAAATCATTTATAACTGACCGCATTTCCTCATACTTAATTTTCGCCAGTCCCACTAGACACACCAATAAGCTTGTTCATAGATGTATTATAAAACTCCTGATAGGAAGTCACCATTTGCTAAATTTGTTACATCTTTGTTACATGGGTCAATGCACATTAATAAACATATAAAATGTAAAGGTGCCAAATTGTAGCCAAAAGCTAGGTTCCATCTGCAATCCGCAGCAGGTTGATGACCTAAGATCAGGGGGGATCAGGAACAAAGTGACTATAGTAGTTAAAGTGCATAAGAAGTGTTAAATTGTTGCATATAATACTTGTGCTGAAGAAAGGAAATACACATCTCCTTTGGCCTAGTAAGTTAAAGTGCTGGTATTATTGCACACAGTCCTATTACACAAGTAGTTAGCAATAACAGATGTATTTAAGCTTGGAAAATTGGACCTAAAAAGCTAACATTAGTGTATTTATGTATGAAATATTGCACAAAATGTGAATACATAACTTTTAGAATGGAAATAGTAATCCACAGAAATCTATTGGAACTAATGGCAAGTATTTCTAGATTTATTATATATCCATGCTCTTGTCCTTAAATGTGATGTATCTCCTAAAACCCATCAGATACTAAAGCTAAAAAAAAGCCCACTACTAGCAAAAATGAGCAAAACACAAAAGTCTATGGAGAGCTTTTTTGCAAAGGGAAAGTCCAGGGGCTCCCACTAATTGAATGTTATGGTGAGTTTTTTCATGTATTAATTTTTAATGCACTTATTTGCTATACTTATCTGGCACACGTGGAAGTTCGGTCCGTGAAAATAATGCCTACATTAATCCGGTCCCTGGTGCAAAAAAGGTTGGGGACCCCTGCCTTAGGGCACCAATTTGCATTAAAGAATGGCATGTAAAATGTCAACTATTAAATGACAGGGTGCTATATGAAATTTTACTGCAAATGTATTCCTCGCCCCTTCCTGCTCCGTCACTGATTTCCACCCTACATCCTCACAGTCCCTCGTGGCGTGCGGCATTAGTGCTGGTTTTGTAAATTAGCCATAGGATTTGATCCCAGGTCCAATTTTGATGAAAAAAGTATGAAAAAAGTTTTAAAATAAATAAAAAAAGACCTGATTAAGACTATTATCGTCATATTTTGCTTTTTTTTTTAGGATCCGCTTTCTCCGTCTTCTATCACACACGGGTTAACTCCACAGAGGCCTGCAACTTGGCTCTTGGCGTGGTGGAGGGAAAGTAGCTGTAAAGTTATGCAGAAGTTATTCTTCATCCCTCGGGCCGTCCCTAATCCGCCCAAAACCTCATTCTTTCATCGGAGAACTGTGCCTCCTTTCTTGTCCCCCCCTTTCTATACAACATAAAGTCAGACTGCATTTAATGGTTATGTCGCGATGGGAGAGGGGCTTTCTTCTTAGCCCTTTTCTCCCCCGATATCGGCCTTTTTCGTCGTGTGAGTCTCCCAACCCGCGGGGACCCCCATATTCTTCCCTCAGCGTCTGACTCGAATCGCAAACTAACCCTGATTTTCACCACTTTGCTGGGAATCGCGGGGAGTGATAATAGAGATTTCGCTTTCATTTTATACGCTTGACTTGGTTATTGTTGCTTTGCTCCTCTCCCGTGATTCTCCTCTTTTCTAGGGATTAGCCCTGACTTCGCCCGCTATACTGGCCGCCGAAGTGGCCCCGGGCCCCGGGATGACAATTGACGCGGGTCACCTATTCTGTGCCTTTCAAAAGAAACCCAGTTGAAATGAAGGAGTTGGACCGGACCGAAGCGATGCTCTTCACTTTGCGTGCCACAAATAAACGGAGGCAGCTCAGGTGGCGTTTTTGCTTTTGTTGGATTGCAACGTTATTGATTGAGAGCCATGTGGGCGAGGGGTGACCATGAAGCCCAAGACCAAGACCCAAGCAAATGAAAAAGTTAACCATTGTACATCAAAACCAAAGTAAATCAAACAAAGACACCTGACTGGTCACTAGGAATCGATTTGATTCAAATTCTTGGGGTGACGAATCGATTCAGCATGATTCTCATAATATATTTTTTGTTGTATAAGTTAGAATAAAACCTTTTTAGATCAGGTCAGAGGTTAAAAAAGCTACTCTTGGCTGCCGACATACAGATTGTATGTGCAATGTTGGCCTTAAAAAGATCTTTAAATAATAATAATAGTATTGGTAATAATAATAATTATAATTGTATTTACCAAAATCACAGAATATTGATTAATTTAATAGAAGAAAACAGAGCAACCCCAACTCCAATCTAATCCCTGGTTTACCATACTTCGGGCAGAAGTTGACAAAGTACTACTAATGTGAATTGATCTTACAGTAGTGCCAAAACTCCACAAACACACAAAAATAGTTTTATTCACGGCCAATGATTCGGAAAGTTTTTTTCCGTCAATTACAAAACCGAGTCGCAAGTTAAAAAATGTTTTTTCGGCAATTCAATAAAACAATTTGCTAGTAAAAAAACAAAACAATTGTCTTCAATTAAAAAACTATTTGCAAGTAAAAATAACTATTTTCATCAATGTAACCAAGATTGTCAAGTTAAAAATAATTATTTCCTGCATGTAAGAAAACGATTCGCAAGTATAAAAACAATTTTCGACAAGTAAAAAAACGATTTGCAAGTAAAAATATATATATATATATATATATATATATTTGCAAGGAAAGCAAAACTATTTCTTCAACTGAAAAAAAGGATTCGCAAGTAAAAAAATAACAATTTTCATCTATTAAAAAAACGATTTGGAAGTGAAAAAAAAGCTACTTTTTGCTAGTAATAAAACGAGTCGCAAGTGTAAAAACAATTCAATTAAAAAAATATTTGCGAGTAAAAAAAATGTTTTTGTCGATAAAAAAAAATTTGCAAGTAAAAAAAAATATTTTCGTCCATAAAACCACGATTCGCAAGTAAAAAAAATACAATATTCTGCAAGTAAAAAAAAAACGATTCACAAGTAAAATAAACAAAACAATTTTCCACAAGTAAAAAAAACATTTGCAGGTAAAAAAAAAAAAAAATTCTTCAATCAAAAACAAGAAAAAAATTAAGAAATGTTTTGCAAGTGATAAAATGATTCGCAAATGTAGAAACTAAATTTTGCAAGTAAAAAACGATTTGCAAGTGAAAAAAACCAAGTCAATTAAAAAAAATTGCGAGTAAAAAAAATATTTTCATCAATTAAAAAAAGAAATTGCAAGTAAAAAAACAAAACAATTTTCTACAAGTGAAAAAATTATTTGCAAGGGAAAAAAAATGTTTGCAGGTAAAAAAAACTATGTGCAGTAAAAAATAAAAATAAAATCTAAGTGTAAAAACAATTCGCAAGTAAAAAAACACAATTGTCATCTATTAAAAACGATTTACAAGTTTTAAAAAAGCAATTTTCTGCAAGTAATAAAACAATTCGCAAGTAAGTGTAAAATCAATATTCCGCAAGTAAAAAACTATTTGCAAGTGAAAAAAAAAAATCCAATTTAAAAAAATTATTTGTTAGTAAAAAAACAACCATCATTTTCAATAAAAAATACATTTCCAAGCAAAACAACTATTTTCATCAATTAAAACCACTATTTGCAAGTAAAAAAACACATTTCTGCAGGTAAAAAATGATTTGCAAACAAGAAAAATAATTTTTTGTCTATTAAAAACAATGTGCAGGTTAAAAAAGGCATCTTTCTGCAAGTAATAGAATCATTTTCTAGTATTAAAAAACAATTTTTGCAAGTAAAAAAAAAAAAGTTTTGCAA
>NC_084753.1:21791309-21793809 GCF_033978785.1 Entelurus aequoreus | reverse complement strand
ACATTAAATATTCCACTTTGAGATATTGTTTGGGGAAAATGTTACATATTTTGTGTTTGCCATATAAAAAACTGTTGGTTTTTTTTAAAGAAGGGCCTAAAATGAACAAACAAAACATAAACAACAATAAAACGTATAATTGACGGATAGATCTGAAGTTGATCTCCAGATTATTGTGGTAAACAGTAAAAGGTAACCAAAATTTATAATTTATTTTTTAACACTTTAATGAGTCGGACCCTTTTGGATCCCCAATAATTTTAGTGTGATTTTTTTTTAAGTGTCATTGCTCAAAAAATAATAATAACTAATAATAATTTACCTTTTTAAGGCTCCAATTATTATATAATCTCAAATATTCCACCTAAAAATGTTATTGGGTGAAAATATTGCATATTTTGTGTTTTTTTCCATAAAAAACAGGGTTTTGAGAAAAAGAGCATATAACTTAAATTTTTAAAGACTTTATATTGACAGATAGACGTAATGTTGATCTAGAGATTTAAACCTTGAATAATAATAAAAATAATAATACTAAATAATGACACATTTTTAATATTTTTTTGACCAAAACCCTTAGGGGTCCCCGGGATCAAGCCTGAGTGGAGGCCTAAATGTATATTTTTTATACATATTTTGTATTGGTTTTAAAATAAAAAATATCAAAATAGCCCCCGCTTGCTTTGATTTGTCCGTGTGCCGCCCTCAGTGGAAAAAGTTTGGACACCCCTGCTGTAATGGCTGCAAAAGGTGGACTGACATCATATTGAACCCTATGGGTTCGGAATGGGATGGCACTTCAAGTTCATAAGTGAGTCAAGGCAGGTGGCCAAATACTTTTGGCAATATAGTGTAGGTAAATATTCCTGACATAAGTGTTTATGCCATGAGCCGGCCCAGCTTATTTTTATAGTTGATCTGCCGTTTCTTTTCTTTTCTCCTCTGCCCCCCTCTCTCTCTCTCTCTCCCTTGTGGAGAGGGAGACACACAGGTCCGGTGGCCATGGATGAAGTGCTGGCTGTCCAGAGTCGGGACCCGGGGTGGACCGCTCGCCTGTGCGTCGGTTGGGGACATCTCTGCGCTGCTGACCCGTCTCCACTCGGGATGGTTTCCTGCTGGCCCCACTATGGACTGGACTTTCACTAATATGTTAGATCCACTATGGACTGGACTTTCACAATACTATGTCAGACCAACTCGACATCCATTGCTTTCGGTCTCCCCTAGAGGGGGGGGGGGGGGGGGGTTACCCACATATGCGGTCCTCTCCAAGGTTTCTCATAGTCATTCACATCGACGTCCCACTAGTGTGAGTTTTTCCTTGCCCTTATGTGGGCTCTGTACCGAGGATGTCGTTGTGGCTTGTGCAGCCCTTTGAGCCACTTGTGATTTAGGGCTGTATAAATAAACTTTGATTGATTGATTGATTGATTTGTTATGCACCATCAGAGCTGCTTGGCATCAATCTGACATCAGCGTCACACAACACCAGAGTTCACATATTGACTGTGTCACCCTCAATCAGGCGCCTCCTTAATGCCGGCTGACGGAGTGTTGTGCACGCCCTCCCGCGGGTCACTTGGGTCGGATCCCTCTTGGAAGAGCCGCTCTGCGCTCACACAGCGAAAAGGGGGGGGATGATTACCAAACGCAGACGACTGCACAGGCGCACAAAAGCCGCTTTGACTTCCTCACTGCCGGTCACCCCCGAAGGGGACGGTCCCGGCTCCCCGCTCGCCCAGAACACCTCTCATGGCTCCCGAGGAGCCCAGACGTCTTGTTCCACAACAAGACACCAAACTGACTTCTTTCAGCTCCACTGAACTGGACATAAACCCCCAGCGACAACCTCCAGTGCCCAAAGAGAACAGAGGGGACGGGCAAAGGAGGGAGGGGCGCCCAATAAAGCTGTTTTTGACTTTAATTTAACAGTTAATATTTTTTTTTAAAAAGAACTAGTCATGGAAACGATGCCACCTTTTTTTAACTTTACCTCTGATAGTGGTGAGCGCTTAATGGCACGGCAATGGAAGCGGCTGTCAACATAATAGGCCCGGGGGCGATTGTTTCTGGCAGGCAACAAAACACATGGCCCCTCCCCTCAAATTAGTCCCCCAGGAGGGGCTGGGGTGAGCGGGTCATGTCCCGGGGGAGGACACGACAGCATGCCTGCACATTGCATCAACATGGCACTTGATTTGTTTTGGCAAAATGTCCAACAAGTTTCTTCCTGGCCTACAAGTGTGCATTGGGATTCGATTAAAAAAACACACAAAAAAAAAAACACGGCACTCATGCAGCTGTCTTGACAAGTCACCACGGCGGGTCAAAGGTCAGAGAGTGCGGCGTGTTTTTCCTCCCCGCAAATAAACTTAATCCACTTCTATTGTGCCATTAAGTGACCTTTGTCTGAGTCTCACTTCATTCCAGAGACAAAACAAAAATGTAAGAAATGGTCCATGACTGATGTGTTAACGAGCTTCCAATCACGACCAAATGG
>NC_084753.1:21708809-21788809 GCF_033978785.1 Entelurus aequoreus | reverse complement strand
CCTAGGTCACTCAGGTCCCCGCAACCTGAGAGTGAAGAGCTCCCATTGAGGAGGGAGTTGTAAACTTACTTTTTTTTTTGCCTCTGCACTTAAAAGGGGAAAGCAACTATAGGGAACAGAAAATATCCTATTTAAGTCCTTTGTGTGTGAACTGCTTGCACATGTTCCAATAAAGGAAGTCTTCTAAATAAGCTGCTGTGTTGCTCTGCGCGTCCCCCTCACCCCTTTTTTCCCTCGTTGTCCCACCTCGGGCTCTCCCAGGTTATGAATGATAGGGTTGGGGGGCGGGGGGCCAAAGGGCCAAAGGACAGCATCTGGGTATTGTGGAACGGTGAGCATCTCCAACTTTTGGGGGTATTTAAGGATGGGAAAGCAACCAAAATGGACGGAGAAAATCAATCAAAGTTTATTTATATAGCCCTAAATAAGGAGTGTCTCAAAGGGCTGCACAAGCCACAATGAAATGAAAATATTGCAAAAAACAATAAGAGGCTCTTTGGCCTCGTTTGAGGGACCTCACATCCCTGCTTCTGTTGTTTGTTTACTGCCGTGCTTTTCCCACCTAAGTCTTCAGTGATGTCCGACATTAATGATTACCTCTCAAAATATCATCATTTATGTCACCACATGACCATTGCTGGAGAAATACTATACAGGAACACTTTTACACACTACTCGTATTGAATCACATCAACAGGGTTATTTTCTGGCGCATTTAAAAATCAATAAACCCGCATTGGCAATTAAAACATATCTTATGTGGTACTGTCAGAATTAAAATTGCAAAAAAACATCCATCCATCCATCCATTTTCTACCGCTTATTCCCTTCGGGGTCGCGGGGAGCGCTGGAGCCTATCTCAGCTACAATCGAGCGGAAGGCGGGGTGCACCCTGGACAAGTCGCCACCTCATCACCGGGCCAACACAGATAGACAGACAACATTCACACTCACATTCACACACTAGGGCCAATTTAGTGTTGCCAATCAACCTATCCCCAGGTGCATGTCTTTGGAGGTGGGAGGAAGCCGGAGTACCCGGAGGGAACCCACGCAGTCACGGGGAGGACATGCAAACTCCACACAGAAAGATCCCGAGCCCGGGATTGAACTCACGACTACTCAGGACCTTCGTATTGTGAGGCAGACGCACTAACCCCTCTGCCACCGTGCTGCCCTGCAAAAAAACATATTAAACGTGAAAAAATAAAGAAATTAAATATTTGAACTCAGAATTTGTAGCACCCATTTGACGCCGTATAAGCCAGTGGTACAGCTCGTAGTCGGTTGATTCGAGAGGAAAAGTGGAGGGCATTTCCCATGGCTCCGCTCCAGTGCAACACTTCCTGCTTTCCTAAAAGTGCAACTTCTGATTGGTGTCATGATCCGTTGCCCGGATTATGTTTTGTTTAGTTTTGTTAAAGTTAAGTTAAAGTTAAAGTACCAATGATTGTCACACACACACTAGGTGTGGTGAAATTTGTCCTCTGCATTTGACCCATCCCCTTGATCACCCCCTGGGAGGTGAGGGGAGTAGTGGGCAGCAGCAGTGCCGCGCCCGGGAATCATTTTTGGTGATTTTGGACTGCCTTGGTTCCTGTTTTGTGCACCCCTGGGTTTGTTTTGGTTACCATGGGTGCTGACTGGTTTCACCTGCCTCTGATTAGTGTTCGGCACGCTCACCTGCTGCCGGGCACTAATCAGAGAGCTACTTTTTCACGTTGCTCGCCACACACTGTCTGGCTTCCTTGTTTGCTGTATGCAACAGTCACGTAGATTTATTTTTGTTTCCTGGCTGAAGATTCCTGTGCTGAGTGTTTGTCTTAGCTTCCCGTGCGAGCGGCACGCATCCCTTTTGTTTGTTCCCTGTATTTTGTATTTCATTGAATGATTTATGGACAATAAATCATATTCCTAGCTGCACGCTTCGCCTGGCGCTCCGTCTGCATCCAGGGAGAACGACCCACGCATAAAAATGCGACCCCGACGTGACAATTGAATTTTCACTTGGGAGTGACAAGTGAGTATCCAATCACAGGATGTGTAAATGTCACGTTCAACGTGAGGCCATCTAAAAGTCCTTACTGACAACAACGCGTGATCTGATTGGCTATCGCAATGATCTATCAACTGTATGTGTCCGTTCACTTACAGTGCACAGACGCCCGCATTGTTGATTCTGAACGCTTCGGGCAGATTTGGTACAGCATGGCAACATAAGCTAGCTGAATTCTGATTGGATAAAAACTCTATAACCTAAAAACAACAGCACTGGAAAGAGCATAATATGACATGAAGAGAATATGAATACTTTTAGATATTTGGGGAAAGTAAATCAAAAATTACTTATATCTTTAATAATGATCATGATTTCTGGTTATGTTAGGCCAGCAGAGAAGGCCTTGCTGGCCCTGATGGCACACCACAGGCAATACATATACTCAGAGGTGGGTAGTAAGTGTGACCATTATAAAAATAGAAACAGTGTCAGTGCAGTGTCAATACAGCCAGTGAGTGTGCCACATACTCACCCAGGCGCCATTTACGCATTACTAGTACAGAATCAATATTTATGCTATTTTTCCAGTTCTATTTTTTTGTTTAATTCTATTTTTAAAATGCACACCTGGCCAATAAAAAATGACATCCACCCCTCTGCAGAATTTAATTTGGAGGCCCTGATATATACAGTTGTATTCCCCCCAGAGGTGGGTAGTAACGCACTACATTTACTCCGTTACATCTACTTGAGTAACTTTTGGGATAAATTGTACTTCTAAGAGTAGTTTTAATACAACATACTTTTAATTTTACTTGAGTATATTTATAGAAAAGAAACGCTACTTTTACTCCGCTCCATTTATCTACATTCAGCTCGCTACTCGCTACTGATTTTTATCAATCTGTTAATGCACGCTTTGTTTGTTTTGGTTTGTCAGACAGACCTTCAAAGTAGGATCTATCGCATGCCTGCGATTCACCAATCAAATGCAGTCACTGGTGAAGTTTGACTCCTTTTCACCAATCAAACAGAGCCAGGCGGTCACATGATTAACTGCACATAAAGTTTCAGCGGCAAACAACAACAATGGCAGAGACAGCAACGAACACTTTGCGTCAACCACAAGAGGAAGAACACCCTTTGCCTCACATAAAATCGATGTTCATGCTTCAGACAACCAAAAAAACAGTTATATAATGCGTTGTCATATGTGTCTCCCCAAAAAAGTGGACATTTCAGCTTACTGTAACTCAACGTCAAATATGAGGAAGCACATTGCGGTAAGTAACGTTAGTAGATATTTTGGCTGTCACCGTAGGCTGATGTTAGCTTCCCTGCTATGAATCACTGTCAAATGTACATCGTGTGGGGACATTTATTAACGCACTGCAGCCTCATAGACAGACAAAGACACACACACACACACACACACACACACACACACACACACACACACACACACACACACACACACACACACACACACACACACACACACACACACACACACACACACACACACACACACACACACACTCACGCATGCATACAAACACCAATCAGAAGTGCACAAGTGTTCCCAGGTGCAGCCCACACCTATCAGAGTTTATGGTTTGCATAAAGGCTAACTTGTTATTTTCCTTTGTAATCTCTGCCTACTGAGCCTATGGTGCTGTTAAGTTATTGTGGCTCAATTTGCCTTAATTTATTTAATTTTTTATGTATTATTATTTAATATATTATTATTGGCTCTGAATTTGTTCAATGATATTTTTATGTTTTTGTGCATTATTTGTTGACGTCATCATTAAACAAACTCATCAGTTACTCAGTACTTGAGTAGTTTTTTCACAACATACTTTTTACTTTTACTCAAGTAAATATTTGGGTGACTACTCCTTACTTTTACTTGAGTAATAAAACTGTAAAGTAACAGTACTCTTACTTGAGTACAATTTCTGGCTACTCTACCCACCTCTGCATATACTGCACAGACCGGATATAGCTACAAGTGCATGTTCATCTCTTGTCCCCGGGAAAAAGGCAAAGGGACAGCATCTTAAAAATACATTTATCCATAAAATCTAAAAAAAAGTGAAGTGAATTACATTTATATAGCGCTTTTTCTCAAGTGACTCAAAGCACTTTACATTGTGAAATCCAATATCTAAGTTACATTTAACCAGTGTGGGTGGCACTGGGAGCAGGTGGGTAAAGTGTCTTGCCCAAGGACACAACGGCAGTGACTAGGATGGCGGAAGCGGGGATCAAACCTGCAACCCTCAAGTTGCTTGCACGGCTGCTCTACCAACCGAGCTATACATTTTCTCAGAATTTTTAACAAACTTGAAGTGTTTTCTCCAGAGGATTAGTTGTGATTTGTACGTTTACATAATGTGCTTGTTCTATTTTTGGCCTAATTAAAACAAAGAAAACAACCTGGAGTTGTCTTTATTTTTAAGTTATCATGCCATGATTTTACCATTACGGGCCACTCTGGAATAGATTTTCCTCCATGCGGGCCCTGAGCTAAAATGAGTTTGACACTCCTGATCTAGTGCCATGGTATTGCAAATACGCCCCTATGCACGCCACGTCATCAACCCTCGCCATTTGCGAGCAGTAACGTAAGGCAGAGGCGACAAATGTTTACTTTCAAGATCACGCGATGGTCGGCTTTGCTTGTGCTCTTTTTTAAATTTTCGCCCATTATTTATTAAGAAGAAGACGATTATAAGACAATGATTTTGGCGGAATATGCAAGTGCTGGCGCAACTGCTTGCGGTATGTAAAATGTGTATTCGTGTTTGAAGCCAATATTTCCATGCAGTGGCAAAGGTTTGAAGTCTGACTGAACCACAGGTGTCATTATTATTCATTCATTCATTCATTTTGTATTTATCTCCTTCATTGAGGTGCATTTTTGATCAATAGACAATTCAACTTTAAAGCAACTAAACACATATTTACACACCTATGCTTAAGGAACAGGATGAAGAAAATCTTATATTTCCTGCCCCCTTCAACATAATAAGTAGTCTTACTTAATGGATAGCCCAGATTCACAAGCATACAAACCAAAAAAATACATCTAAATATAATGAAAACAAACAAAAAACACAAAAAAAACAACAACTGCAAAACTACATGAAGTACAAACCGAACAAAAAAAGTAATATACACCTCACGGGATGATATAAAACAAATACAAAACCAGACAAAAAATAAGTAAAATAATAAATATAAAGCAAAATGTAGACACTTACGGCTGTCCATATGATCTCATTGTTCTGTCTTTATATATTTTTTTCAATAGGAATATATCTCTACAATCTGTTATCTCATTGTAAAGAGAATTCCATAGTTTAACCCCCACCACTGATATACACATTTGTTTTAAAGTTGTCCTTGAGTACTGATGTTTGAAATGACCTTTTCTTCTATGCTCTTCATTCTCAGAAGTGATGACAAACATTTTTTATAAATTTGCTGGTAATGTTTTACTTTTAGCCTTAAACATAACACATAATGTCTGTAACTTTACTAGCTCCTGTAGTTTTAATAAACCAGAATTAATAAATAATATGTTAGTGTGTTCTAGATCTGCTTTATGAATAATCCTTATAGCTCTTTTCTGTAGTTGATACACTGCCTTTATGTTACTCTTATATGTGTTCCCCCACACTTCCACACAGTAGCTGTGTGGAAGTGAAATGATGAAAATCAATAATTACACCTATTACTTACATTTGCACGCTTTTCTGGGTTTGTGGTCTGCCATCTTTCTCCTCGCACTCGATAGTGTAGGGGAGTCTGCGAGCTCACTTCATTATGAGGGAGGTACTTGGCCCTGGTGGATCATTTGAACGCCTTTTGATTGACGTGAACGCGCAAAACCAAAGAGGGAGGGCAAAAACAAGGGCGGAAGTTGGGTATTCCAATTGAGCCTAAGTCTAAGACTAGGTCTGACCAACCTAAGTCTTTGAGCATGAACTGGTGAAGCCTACTCAGATGAGAGGCGAACCGTCTTCTAAGACTAACCAAACAGTCCAGTTGCGATCGATTGAATGCCCTGAGTATACAAAAAGAATTGTGCAGCTTATAAGCGCAGGGGAAGGTTTAAAGCAAACGTAACAGCACTGAACCTAAACAGTCGCGTAAGCCGAACAAGGAAAAGCTATCTTAGTCGTAACAGTCGCCCGCGGCAATTAATAGACCCATTACCTGTCTCTCATGGACACACACCTGTTGTCTGTTTACGTTTGTTGGACTGAATGGCTGTTATCACATTTGCGAGAGCACCACAGAGACAAACTTGCATGCTTATACACCCACATGCATCCCATGAAAAATACACGCCCATGTTGCCGACCCCTCGCACCCCACGCCTTTGACGCTTCATTCCACTTAGTATGACGGAAAACAGAGCAGCGCCCCTAGTGGCTGGCAGCCGGATGCCCGTCCCCCACCCCCTAGTCTGGGATCGTAACATGCAACATGAGATATTTCAAACCTTTTGATATAATGTTGGTTGAGTTTGAGTTTATTTGGAACATGCATGCATACAACATGATACATCACAATTTCCAGTTTCTCTATTCAACATGTTCGAAAAGGAGTAGGAAGAAGCAGAGTTTATTTAATCCTACCCCTTTTCCTTTACATAACAGTTGCTAAACACTTGTATTCACTTCTTGTTCTTAATTTATTCACAATATACTCCATAAGTAATCACAATAAAAATAAATAAATAATAATCGGTGAAGTAAGTTATATTTCATATGGTGCGATGAGTAAGATTATCTTGAAAATGAATGGATTGATCAAATAAATTCAGAATGTTTATAATGGTTCTTTTTCTTTTTACTTCGTAAACACTTTAAGTTTGAAGAGTTTCTTGAAGTGAATCATATTAGTACATTGTTTGATTTCTTTGTTTAATCCATTCCATAATTGAATTCCACATACTGATGTACTGAAGGTCTTAACTGTTGTACATGCATACAAATGTTTTGAATTACAGTACATTTTTCTCTAGGATTATATTTATAATCCTAGAGAAGAATTTAATACATCTCAACAAAAGAGGAGCAATCTCTTTTGTTGAGAAGAATTGTTGTGTATTCTTGGGTAGCAGACTATAGTTTGCTTTGTGTATAATTTTAGCTGTTTGCAAATTCACTATGTGGTGGAATTTCAGTATTTTTGATTCAATAAATAAAGGGTTTGTATGTTCTCTATATCCAACATTATGTATTATTCTAACTGATCTTTTTTGTAACACAGTTAGTGAATGAAGCGCACGTTGTTTGTAGTTGTTTCCCCATATTTCTACACAATAACTCAGATATGGTAACACTAGCGAGCAGTAAAGAATATGAAGTGATTTTTGGTCTAGAACATGTTTTGCTTTATTCATTATTGACGTGTTTCTTGCTACTTTATGTTGTATATTTTCTACATGAGATTTCCAGTTCAATTTACCATCAATCATTATACCTACAAATTTGATTTATGTACTCTTTCTATTTCTATTCCGTCTATTTGTATTTGTGTTTGACTTTCTCTTCTACTGTTACCAAATAGCATTATTTTAGTTTTACTGAGATTCAAAGATAGTCTGTTTTTGCCAAACCATCTTTTTAATTTGTTAATTTCTTCTGTTATCGTTTGTATTATCTTCTGTGTGTTCTCTCCTGAACAAAACGCTGTTGTATCATCCGCAAATAATACTAACTTTAAATATTTTGTAACTTTACAAATGTCAGTTATATAGAGATTGAATCATTTTGGTCCTAGTATTGATCCCTGAGGTGCACCACAGGATATATATGGCGTTGTAGATGTGTGTTTATTGCTGATGTTTATTGCTTAAAGCGTATGATTGAAAATCACAGAAAATGTGGTGTTAAAAAAAAACGAAACTGTAAGCCATGTTCATCCATCCATCCATCCATCCATTTTTTACCACTTGTCCCTTTTTGTCTGTGATTGCTGACTGACCTACAAGAAGCAGTATTGCATTGTGGCGTTGGGTTGGAGGAGTAAGTGCATCTCTAATGAGATCAACCACAAGCATGATTCCTGCACGATCCAATCTGTAGCGCTTCGTTAATTCACTGTCATCCAGTGTTTGGAGAATATCTGCCTCTTCCATCCGCCATTTTGTCTTTTTCTTAGGGAACTCCTGAGCCGCTTAAAAGTCCTCTTCCCTGCTCCTAACATATCTGATTGATTGATTGAAACTTTTATTAGTAGATTGCACAGTACAGTACATATTCCGTACAATTGATCATTAATTGGTAACACCTGAATAAGTTTTTCAACTTGTTTAAGTCGGGGTCCACGTTAATCAATTCACCTTAGGAGCTCTCTTAACAGCTAGGATTCATTAGGAATAGTTTGTATCTTTACTAAGATCTACTCCACACTTTTTAGGGGAAATTCTAAGGAAAAGAATCACGCTTCTAAGAATTTTCTTAGAAATTGGCCACGAGGAGCAACTCTTCGCACTAAGAATCGTTAGGAATACGGCCCCTGGTGTTACTCGCTAGCATTAGCTTATAGCAGGGGTGTCCAAAGTGCGGCCCGGGGGGCCATTTGCGGCCCGCAGCTAATTGTTTACCGGCCCGCCACACATTCTGCAAAAATTGCAAAATTGATAATATTGCAAAAATTTTCCAAAACATTTAGAAAAAGTGGAATGAGGTGAAATCTAACAAGAAAAAGTTGCAATGTTGACACAAAGCTGCCATGCAGGCTGTTTTTTTTTCTTTTGTCTTTGTTTCTTTTTTTTTTTTTTGCCCTTGCTAAAAAAAAAAAAAGACTAAAATTCTATGTCATAATGAATTATTACTTAAAAAATATCACTTTAAAATGTTTTATGTGGAAAAAATATTGCATATATTGTGTGGTTACTGGGGATGTCCGATAATATCTGCCTGCCGATATTATCGGCCGATAAATGCGTTAAAATGTAATATCGGAAATTATCGGTATCGGTTTTTTTTATTATCAGTATCGGTTTTTTTTTTTTTTTTTTTTTTTTTTTTTTTTAAATTAAATCAACATAAAAAACACAAGATACACTTACAATTAATGCACCAACCCAATAAACCCCCCTCCTCATTCACACAAAAGGGTTGTTTCTTTCTGTTATTAATATTCTGGTTCCTACATTATATATCAATATATATCAATACAGTCTGCAGGGATACAGTCCGTAAGCACACATGATTGTACGTGCTGCTGGTCCACTAATAGTACTAACCTTTAACAGTTAATGTTACTCATTTTCATTAATTACTAGTTTCTATGTAACTGTTTTTATATTGTTTTACTTTCTTTTTTATTCAAGAAAATGTTTTTAATTTATTTATCTTATTTAATTTTATAATTTTTTTTTATAAGTACCTTATCTTCACCATAACTGGTTGTCCAAATTAGACATAATAAGGCTTTTATTAATTTATTGTTATTATTATGATTTTTTATGTGTATGTATGTGTATATGTTTGTGCATATATATGTGTATATATATATATATATATATATATATATATATATATATATATATATATATATATATATATATATATATATATATATATATATATATATATATATGTGTGTGTGTGTGTGTATGTGTATGTATGTATATATGTATGTGTGTATATATGTATATATATATATATATTTATTTATTTTATTTTTATTTTATTTTTTTAAAAATAATTTTTATTATTTACTTACTTTATTTTATTTAATTATTTGTATTTGTTATTTTTAATTTAATTTAATTTGTATTTCATTTTATTATTATTATTATTATTTTTTTAATTATTATTATTTTTGTTTAATCTTATTATTTATTTGTGTGTGGCGTCGCGCGGGTCTCGCTTCCTGTTGGGTGGGGTCCGTGCCCGTGTGGCCCGACCTTGCGCTGTGGGGTCTCTGTTGGCGACTTGATGTGGTGGCGGCGCGGCGCCCGTGTCTGGTCTGGATACTGTGTCTCGGTTGTTTGGGCGGTGGTGTGTTTGTGCGGGTTTGGGTTGGGGTGGTGGGGTCTTTTGGGGGGGGGTGTTGGTGTCTCTTGTTTGCGTGTTGGCGTTTGGGCTTGCTGGCGGGCTGGCGCTGGCTGGTCTCTGTGATCCTGTTGGCGTGTGGTTGCCGGTCGCGTTTTTTTTTTTGATCGCTTTGATTTGATTGGGTGGTGCTGGCTGTCTGGGGGTGTTGTGGCTGCTGTTTCTGCTGCCGTTTGTTTGTGGTGTGGGCTGACAAACTGTGTATATGTATGTGTATGTGTGTGTGTGTATGTATGTATGTATGTATGTATGTATATATATGTGTATGCATGTGTATATGTGTGTATGTGTACATGTGTATGTTTATGTGTATGTATATATATATGTATGTATATTTCTGGGGGTACGTTCTGGGCCTGCCTGTCGGGTGGGGGTCGGCGCCTCAGGCTACTGCATCCGGACTGCGTGTCTGGAGCTCCTGGGTCCCACCGTCCATCCCTTCCGGGTGCCCGTCTTGGTTGGGGCCTGCTGGGTCTGGTCCCTGCGTCTACTGTGGTAGCTTGGTGCTGCAGGGTATTCCGAGGTGCTGCGAGTCGGCCAGTTGTTGGGGTAGCGACCTTGTGTGTCAGCATGTCTGTGATATTCTTTTAATTCTTTTTTTTTTTAAATAGATTTAATTATTTATTTATTCTTATTTTTTTTAATATATTTTATTATTATTATTATTATTATTATTATTATTATTATTATGTATTTATTTATTTTATTTATTTATTCCCCTACCTCAGGGGGGGGACTCGGCGGGGCGGTTGCTGGTTGTTCCATCTCCATCGTTGGGGTCCCTGCGGGTGGGGTGGGTGGTTCCTGTGGCCCCGTGCTGGGTGGTCCTGTGGCGGCCGGCTTGGGTGGGGTGGCCGTGGGCTGGCCTCGCCGCGCTCTCCGGGGGTGGAGGGGGGCTCGTGGGGGCGGTCTTCCCGTCCGGTTGCGGGGGTCTCCGGGCCCCTCGGGCGGGGCGTCCTGCCTTTCTGTCCGTGTGGGGTGTGGTCTCTCGCTGGCTTGGGGTCTGGCTGCCCCCTGCTTTTCTCGTGCCTTGTCCTCTGCCGGGTGCGTCTGTCTGCGGCCTGCTGCTGGCCCTTGTGGGCGGCGCGGTGGGCCAGGCTCTGGGGTTCCTGTCGCTGTCCGACACATACATATACTGTACATATACATTCACTGTACAAACACACATATACACATACTGTACATATACATTCACTGTTCAAACACACATACTGTATACACATACTGTACATATACATTCGCTGTACACACATATACACAAACTGTACATATACATTCACTGTACAAGCACACATATACACATACTGTACATATACAAGTACATATGCACACATACACTCATGCACATAATCACGTTTCATCAAACATATATTAACGTTGTTGCCCTAGGGTAAACTGGGTATAACACATGGCACACTGACAAAGCTTAACCTATTGTTACTATAACAATCTACAAGGTTAATGTAGGTTGCTTCTCTTTCTTCCCCTCCATTTGTCTGCATTCTTTCGTATCTCAAGTTATCATTACGTATATGTATTGTTGCATTTGAACAATTGTATTGTTGACAATAAAGGTAAAGTATTGGTATTGTTTATTATCAATAGCACTATTTCTATTGGTATTCATATTGCTCCATTTTTAGTGTAATAATGCTCATTGTCATTTCTGTATTTTTATTTTTATTTTCGCTAACTGCTTCTTTGCTATTACTTTTACCATCATATTTGTACATGTCGTATTTGCTGATGTTGCTCTGTTGTTGTTGTTGTTGTTGTTGTGTTTGCTGTTGTTTTTGTCTCTCTGTCTAATCCCCCTCTTGTCCCCACAATTCCCCCCTCTGTCTTCCTTTTTCTCTCTTTCGATCCCCTCCTGCTCCGGCCCGGCTGCACCAAATGATAATATAAATACATTTAATAAAGTCAAAATACAAGTAAGGCAACAAGAGAAGTATCCTACACTTCTCTTTTGTAAAGTAAATCTGAACAGCCGATATGGGCATCTACATCTGCTATATGATTTGCCCGAGAAGCTGGGCAGGACATTATTAAAAAAAAAAAAAAAAATTAGACATAATAATGTGTTGATTCCACGACTGTATATATCGGTTGATATCGGTATCGGTTGATATCGGTATCGGTAATTAAAGAGTTGGACAATATCGGATATCGGCAAAAAGCCATTATCGGACATCCCTAGTGGTTACCATAAAAAAACATCAAAGTTTTATTTGACAAAAGAGCATAATACAAACAAAATAATAGTTCAAACGTAAAATCGACAGTTATATCTGAAGTTGATCTCATAATTTAAGTGTTAAAAGTAAAAAAAAACTAATAAAAATGTATCACTTTATGAGTGGAGGACCTTTTGGATCCCAAATATATTTAGTAGGATTTTATTTAACTTTTCACTGTGATTACTCAAAAATATTAAAGAATTAAAATCAATGGTGTCCTGCATTATTGATCTTTTAAGGCTCTAATACTAAATACTGCATATTTCAGTTTTACTATAAAAAAACAAAGTTGTCTTTGACAGAAAAGGCATAAAACCTTTTTTTTATTTTTTACTTAATATCAACCTGAAGTTGATATAGAGATTTACTGTAAGCGTTAAATAAAAAATAATAATAATTTGACTTATTTTTAACATTTTAATGACTGAGACCCTTTATGGTCCCCGGGAGCCCTAAAGGTTAAAAAAAATCCATATATTTTGTTAAGGTTTGAAAATGAAAAATATCAAAATGGCCCCCGCATGCTTAAATTTTTCCGTGTGCGGCCCTCAGTGGAAAAAGTTTGGACACCCCTGGCTTATAGCTAGAGATCGACCTAACTTTCACTTCTAACCACGGGGAGCAAGAAAGTGAGTGCCGAGAAGAAGCGGGTGATATTCATTGAATTAAAGAAAAAAAAATCATCAAAAAGATGACTAAGTGTGTAGCCAACTTGGTGAAGCAATTAGAGTGTATCACTGCAGGTCTGCGCCATGCTGAAGCAGAATGAGTCCAACGCCAGCCAAGAATGTTAAAATGATATCCACACGGAGGACATTTAACCATGAAAGTAAGGAAAAAGCTGCTGATGTTGTGTTTGACAGAGAAGCAACTGCAAGGAGATACTGTAGAAGTCCGCCCTCTTAAGTAAGTACTTCATAAAACGACTGTAGTTGTTAGTTGTATATTAAATTTTATTGTTTTATATGATATTTCTAATCTAAATGATTTCCTTTTTAAAAGGCATGTTTCATTTTAAAAAAATTTTTTTTTTTTGGAGTGAGGAAGCAAGCGTCAATTAAATAGATTTTAATTAATTTCATGTGAGAAGCTTATTTGCGATACAAGATAAGAACTAATTAAGCTCTTAAATTGAGGCCCTATTCTATTAACGATGTTTGTGCAATCCCCTGACATTGTTTGGGGCAAAATTAACCACATTAGCGCAGCTGAAAATCTTACAACACTACTGCTCTGACGTTTCCCAAAACAGAATGAGAAAAGCATCTGAAAGCCTACTCCAGCTTTTTTTTTACTGACGTTTTTCATGTTTAAAGAAGAGAGGGAGGGAGTATTTGTTAATGTTTGCTTTTCTTTTCTTTTCTTTTTTTTAAATACATTTTTTAATTAACTGTTTTAAAAACAACAAAAAAGAAACAAATAGTACAGCAAATTGTTATTTCAAATTATACTTATTTACTTAAATTCCCGTATAGAAATATTAACGCAAGCAAGTTTTTTGGTTATTTGTGGAAAATGCCTATTTAGTTGTATCAGTTTCTTAGTTTCCTACTATAATATAATAATAATAATAATAATAATATTAGTAGTTTAAAAGAATTGTTGGATTTTTGTTCTCATTTTTCTGACAGATGTTACATTAATTTCCACTTGTGTGGACGCACCTTTACTTTACATTACATTTTCCACCAAAATCTAAGGATGTGGTGGCCAATTAAATACTTTATACATATTCTTGTTTTTGTTTTTTGTTTTTTTCTTTATTATTATTAATCAGTCCAACAAAATAATACACAATCATACCATAATAATACAATTCCAATTCCAAAACCAAAACCGGTCCAGCAACATTCAGAATAGCAATCAACAGAGCAACTGAGAGGACACACAAACATGACACAAAACAATCCAAAAAAGTAGTCAAACAAAAATGAATAATATCAACAACAGTATCAATATTAATAATAATTACAACATAGCAGTGATTACAAATCCCTCATTTACATTATCATCACAGCCATTTACAAAAAAATTAATAAAAACATTTAAAAAATGAACAATAGTGTCACAGTGGCTTACACTTGCATCGCATCTCATAAGCTTGAAAACACAATGTGTCCAATATTTTCACAAAGATAAAATAAGTCATATTTTAGGTTCATTTAATAGTTAAAACAAATTGAAATAATGGATTCCATATTCCAATATATGACTCATTATCTAAACTAAATGCAGTTTTTTCTACTGATATCATTTCCATAGCTTGTGTATACCAGTCAGTATAAGTTAGACTATCAACATCTATCCCAGGGGTTGTCAAACGTACGGCCCAAGGGCCGGATCAGACCCACAAACAGGTTTTATCCGGCCTGCGGGATGAGTTTGCTAAGTATAAAAATTAGCCTGAAATTTTTGAATGAAAGAAACAGCTGTTCTAAATGTGTCCACTGGTTGTCGTAATAGCAATTCTTTGTATCTTTGTAGATGACTTAGACTTAGACAAACTTTAATGATCCACAAGGGAAATTGTTCAACACAGTAGCTCAGTTATAATGATGGAAAGTGTAAGGATGGAAAGGACAATGCAGGTATAAATAGACTAAGAAAGCTATAAAAAAAATCTAACATATATATGAATATATACATAATATGTGTACAGAATAATTGATATACAGATATATTATATTATGTCTATAACATATATACAATATGATGCTACATATGTACAAAATAAACCACATGATGTTAGTCCACATGTCGAGAAAAATTATCAAACTACATAAATAACATAATGTAATTTGATTTTGATATTATTTTTTTATCTTGATAGATTGAAAATTAACACCAATGAGTTGACTGATGAACATTATCACATAATTTATTCAAAAATATAAATAATGACAAATAAAGTATATATACTATTAAACGCAACAGGTAATTGTAAAAAAAACAAAAAACAACAACATTGGGATTTGTACAATTTCCGAATGTGTTTGTTCTATTTTTAAACAAAGAAAACAATCTGAAGTTTTCTTTATTTTTAAGTAATTGTGCCGTGATTTTACCACTTGGGAGTAGATTTTTCTCTATGTGGCCCCCCATCTAAAATTAGTTTGACACCCCTGATCTATCCATTTTTTAAATAACGTTTGCTTTTCAATAAATGGCAAATTTGTTGGGAAAATTATAAAATAAGAGTTTACTTATTTTGTTTATAAAAATCACACAGAATATTAATCAATCTAATAAAAAAAAAAATAGAGCGAGCCCAACTCCAAACCAATCCTAGCTTTACAATGTTTCGGATAGAAATGTACAAAGCAATTGAGAAGATAAGTAGAAGTATACAAATACATCCATCCTTCCATTTTGTACCGCTTATCCCTCCCGGGGTGGGGGGGTGCTGGAGTCCATCCCAGCTGCATTCGGGCGGAAGGCAGAGTACACCCTGGACAAGTCGCCACCTCATCGCAGGGTCACATACAAACACAATACTTAAAAAATACAAGGCCAAAAAAAAAAGAAAAAACAGAAATTAATACTCGCAACTGTGTCAATAGTAATACAAAAAATAATGATGTCAATAATAGTGATTAAAAATATTAAAGTACAACAAACCCGATTAATTGCAATAACAAAAACAACATGTATCATTAATATTATCATCATTTATCATTCCGATCACAATCACAGCCATTAATAATAAAAACAATAACAGTCACACTTGAATCGCATTTCCTAAACTTGACAACCACACATGATCCAATATTCACCACAAGGAAGTAAACATTGTAGTATAAGTTAATTTAATAGTCATTTTCATCACAAACCTCTGTTAAATTTAAAAAATATATAAAAAATACAAAAATTAAATAAAATCAAGCCTTACCCAAATTGAAGGCCTTTGCTTTACCAGTAAAGTAGACTATGGTACATTTTTAGTCTACTTAATACCTGCTTTATCCTTTCCATCCTTACCCTTTCCATCCTTTGTAACTGAGCTACTGTGTGGAACAATTTCCCTTGTGGATCAATAAAGTTTGTCTAAGTAAGCATCTTAACCACTCAACAAATCGTTATGGCTTGTGCAGCCCTTTGAGACACTCGTGATTTAGGGCTATATAAGTAAACTTTGATTGATTGATTAAAATAATTTTGTTTTAAATAATCGACAGTTTTGCTGTTCTACAAATTAGACGACTTTTGACTATGAAAAAAAATCCCTCAATCTGCTAAAATGTTTTGTTTTTTAAACTCTGTCATAAAAAAAGAAAATTTGATCATTTGAGTTTAAAAGTAAACTTGTCAAAAGTGAATGTGTATTTCCTAACAATGTTACAGTAATAATATGAGTAGATCGTTCTGTCACACAGTTTGAGGGCCTGTTCTTGAAGTGCTTGTAAAGCCGTGTTACTTGAATGAGGCCAGCTTGTCAAGCAAACAAGCCTGCAATGGAACCGAGTGCATTAAGACCACAGAGATGTGTCAGGATGGCAGTTTCCTGAAATGCAGGGTTGTGAACTCTGCCTGGACGCCATGTGACCTCAGACCGTGACCTTTGAACCTGACTTGTAGCGCCAACAGGCAAATGTCCGGTAAAGTGGGTCATGTCAAACTTTTTTTGGCCAAAATTTGGCAAGTCAAATTTTTGTTGTGGCCTACCAAATGACATACAAACACTCAATGTATATATGCTGTATGGCTAAGGCAAGAAATTAACTGACCACAAATGTATTTGTGGCCCCTGATGAAAAAGGTCCATTATAGCAATAACAATAATGGTTTTGTGGCCCTAAAAAAGATTTTGTTGTGGACTATGAAATCATACATAATGCTAATGTTAAACAAACACGTTTATACAGTGCATAATACAGACAATAAAGTAATTAACCACATATGTCTTTACTTGACCAAGGTCTATTTTAGCAATAACAGTAATGGTTGTGGCTCTAAACAAATTATTTTGTTGTGCCCTATGAAATGACACATAGTGCTACTAATAAACAAACACATTGATACACTGCATAATAGAGACAATAAATACATTAAAGGCCTACTGAAACCCACTACTACCGACCACGCAGTCTGATAGTTTATATATCAATGATGAAATCTTAACATTGCAACACATGCCAATACGGCCGGGTTAACTTCCATCCATCCATCCATCTTCTTCCGCTTATCCGAGGTCGGGTCGCGGGGGCAGCAGCTTAAGCAGGGAAGCCCAGACTTCCCTCTCCCCAGCCACTTAGTCCAGCTCCTCCCGGGGGATCCCGAGGCGTTCCCAGGCCAGCCGGGAGACATAGTCTTCCCAACGTGTCCTGGGTCTTCCCCATGGCCTCCTACCGGTCGGACGTGCCCTAAACACCTCCCTAACGAGGCGTTCGGGTGGCATCCTGACCAGATGCCCGAACCACCTCATCTGGCTCCTCTCGATGTGGAGGAGCAGCGGCTTTACTTTGAGCTCCCCCCGGATGGCAGAGCTTCTCACCCTATCTCTAAGGGAGAGCCCCGCCACCCGGCGGAGAAAACTCATTTCGGCCGCTTGTACCCGTGATCTTGTCCTTTCGGTCATAACCCAAAGCTCGTGACCATAGGTGAGGATGGGAACGTAGATCGACCGGTAAATTGAGAGCTTTGCCTTCCGGCTCAGCTCCTTCTTCACCACAACGGATCGATACAGTGTCCGCATTACTGAAGACGCCGCACCGATCCGCCTGTCGATCTCACAATCCACTCTTCCCTCACTCGTGAACAAGACTCCGAGGTACTTGAACTCCTCCACTTGGGGCAGGGTCTCCTCCGCAACCCGGAGATGGCACTCCACCCTTTTCCGGGCGAGAACCATGGATTCGGACTTGGAGGTGCTGATTCTCATCCCAGTCGCTTCACACTCAGCTGCGAACCGATCCAGCGAGAGCTGAAGATCCTGGCCAGATGAAGCCATCAGGACCACATCATCTGCAAAAAGCAGAGACCTAATCCTGGAGCCACCAAACCAGATCCCCTCAACGCCTTGACTGCGCCTAGAAATTCTGTCCATAAAAGTTATGAACAGAATCGGTGACAAAGGGCAGCCTTGGCGGAGTCCAACCCTCAATGGAAACGTGTCCGACTTACTGCCGGCAATGCGGACCAAACTCTGGCACTGATCATACAGGGAGCGGACCGCCACAATCAGACAGTCCGATACCCCATACTCTCTGAGCACTCCCCACAGGACTTCCCGAGGGACACGGTCGAATGCCTTCTCCAAGTCCACAAAACACATGTAGACTGATTGGGAAAACTCCCATGCACCCTCAAGGACCCTGCCGAGAGTATAGAGCTGGTCCACATTTCCACGACCAGGACGAAAACCACACTGTTCCTCCTGAATCCGAGGTTCGACTATCCGGCGTAGCCTCCTCTCCAGTACACCTGAATAGACCTTACCAAGAAGGCTGAGGAGTGTGATCCCACGATAGTTAGAACACACCCTCCGGTTCCCCTTCTTAAAGAGAGGAACCACCACCCCGGTCTGCCAATCCAGAGGTACCGTCTCCGATGTCCACGCGATGCTGCAGAGTCTTGTCAACCAAGACAGCCCCACAGCATCCAGAGCCTTAAGGAACTCCGGGCGGATCTCATCCACCCCCGGGGCCTTGCCACCGAGGAGCTTTTTAACTACCTCAGCAACCTCAGCCCCAGAAATAGGAGAGCCCACCACAGAGTCCCCAGGCACTGCTTCCTCATAGGAAGACGTGTTGGTGGGATTGAGGAGGTCTTCAAAGTATTCCCTCCACCGATCCACAACATCCGCAGTCGAGGTCAGCAGAACACCATTCTCACCGTACACGGTGTTGCACTGCTTCCCCTTCCTGAGGCGGCGGATGGTGGTCCAGAATCGCTTCGAAGCCGTCCGGAAGTCGTTTTCCATGGCTTCCCCGAACTCCTCCCATGTCCGAGTTTTTGCCTCCACGACCGCCGAAGCCGCACACCGCTTGGCCTGTCGGTACCTGTCCGCTGCCTCAGGAGTCCTATGAGCCAAACGAACCCGATAGGACTCCTTTTTCAGCTTGACGGCATCCCTCACCGCCGGTGTCCACCAACGGGTTCTAGGATTACCGCCACGACAGGCACCAACTACCTTGCGGCCACAGCTCCAATCAGCCGCCTCGACAATAGAGGTGCGGAACATGGTCCATTCGGACTCAATGTCCAGCACCTCCCTCGTGACATGTTCAAAGCTCTTCCGGAGGTGGGAATTGAAACTCTCTCTGACAGGAGACTCTGCCAGACGTTCCCAGCAAACCCTCACAATGCGTTTGGGCCTGCCAGGTCTGTCCGGCATCCTCCCCCACCATCGCAGCCAACTCACCACCAGGTGGTGATCGGTAGAAAGCTCCGCCCCTCTCTTCACCCGAGTGTCCAAAACATGAGGCCGCAAATCCGACGACACAACTACAAAGTCGATCATGGAACTGCGGCCTAGGGTGTCCTGGTGCCAAGTGCACATATGGACACCCTTATGTTTGAACATGGTGTTCGTTATGGACAATCTGTGACGGGCACAAAAGTCCAATAACAAAACACCGCTCGGGTTCAGATCCGGGCAGCCATTCTTCCCAATCACGCCTCTCCAGGTTTCACTGTCGCTGCCAACATGAGCGTTGAAGTCCCCCAGTAGAACGAGGGAATCACTCACAAGTACTCCCTCGAGTGAATCCAAAAAGGTTGGGTACTCTGAGCTGCGGTTTGGCGCGTAAGCGCAAACCACAGTCAGGACCCGTTCCCCCACCCGAAGGCGGAGGGAAGCTACCCTCTCGTCCACCGGGTTGAACTCCAACATGCAGGCTCTGAGCCAGGGGGCAACAAGAATTGCCACCCCGGCCCGTCGCCTCTCACTGCCGGCAACGCCAGAGTAGAAGAGAGTCCAGCCCCTCTCGAGAGAACTGGTTCCAGAGCCCTTGCTGTGCGTCGAAGTGAGTCCGACTATGTCTAGTCGGAACTTCTCCACCTCGCGCACTAGCTCAGGCTCTTTACCCCCCAGCGAGGTGACGTTCCACGTCCCAAGAGCTAGCTTCTGTAGCCGAGGATCGGACCGCCAAGTGCCCTGCCTTCGGCTGCCGCCCAGCTCACATCACACCCGACCTCTATGACCCCTGCTATGGGTGGTGAGCCCATTGGAGGGGGAACCCACGTTGCCTCTTCGAGCTGTGCCCGGCCGGGCCCCATGGGGACAGGCCCGGCCACCAGGCGCTCGCCATCGTGCCCCACCTCCGGGCCTGGCTCCAGGGGGGGGCCCCGGTGACCCGCGTCCGGGCGAGGGAAATCTGGGTCCATAGTTTTTATTTCTCATTGAGGTCTTCGGGTTAACTTATAAAGTGCAATTTTAAATTTCCCGCGAAACTTCCGGTTGAAAACGTCTATGTATGATGACGTATGCGCGTGACGTCAATGGTTCAAATGGAAGTATTCGGACCCCATTGGATCCAATACAAAAAGCTCTGATTTCATCGCAAAATTCCACAGTATTCTGGACATCTGTGTTGGTGAATCTTTTTCAATTTGTTTAATGAACAATGAAGACTGCAAAGAAGAAAGCTGTAGGTGGGATCGGTGTATTAGCGGCGGACTACAGCAACACAACCAGGAGGACTTTGAGATGGATAGCAGACGCGCTATCTGATGCTAGCCGCCGACCGCATCTATGATCGGGTGAAGTCCTTCGTCGCTCCGTCAATCGCTGGAACGCAGGTGAGCACGGGTGTTGATGAGCAGATGAGGGCTGGCGTAGGTGGAGCGCTAATGTTTTTATCATAGCTCTGACGAGGTCCCGTAGCTAAGTTAGCTTCAATGGCGTCGTTAGCAACAGCATTGTTAAGCTTCGCCAGGCTTGAAAGCATTAACCGTGTATTTACATGTCCATGGTTTAATAGTATTGTTGATTTTCTGTCTATCCTTCCAGTCAGGGGTTTATTTATTTTGTTTCTATCTGCATTTAAGCCTGATGCTATCACGTTAGCTCCGTAGCTAAAGAGCTTCGCCGATGTATTGTCGTGGAGATAAAAGTCACTGTGAATGTCCATTTCGCGTTCTCGACTCTCATTTTCAAGAGGATATAGTATCCGAGGTGGTTTAAAATACAAATCCGTGATTCACAATAGAAAAAGGAGAAAGTGTGGAATCCAATGAACCCTTGTACCTAAGTTACGGTCAGAGCGAAAAAAGATACGTCCTGCACTGCACTTTAGTCCTTCACTCTCACGTTCCTCATCCACGAATCTTTCATCCTCGCTCAAATTAATGGGGTAATCGTCGCTTTCTCGGTCCGAATCACTCTCGCTGCATTGTAAACAATGGGGAAATGTGAGGAGCCCTTGAACCTGTGACGTCACGCTACTTCCGGTACAGGCAAGGCTTTTTTTTATCAGCGACCAAAACTTTATCGTCGATGTTCTCTACTAAATCCTTTCAGCAAAAATATGGCATTATCGCGAAATGATCAAGTATGACACATAGAATGGATCTGCTATCCCCGTTTAAATAAAAAAAATTCATTTCAGTAGGCCTTTAACCTCAAATGTCTTCACTTGAACAAGGGCTATTATAACGATAACAGTAATGTTTGTGGCCCTAAACAAATTATTTTGTCGTGGCGTATGAAATGACACATAGTGCTACTAATAAACACATTGATATGCTGCATTATACGGACAATAAATACATTAACCTCAAATGTCTTTACTTGAACAAGGTCTATTTTAGCAATAACAGTAGTGGTTGTGGCCCTAAACAAACGATTTTGTTGTGGCCTATGAAATGACACATAGCGCTACTGATAAACAAACACATTTATATACTGCTATAATAGAGACAAAAAAATAACTAAACACACATGTATTTACTTGAACAAGGTCTACAAGGTTGCGATAGCCGATCAGATCACAAGTTGTTTAAAGTAGCCTTACGTTGAAGGTGACTGTGATTGGATACCCACTTGTCACTCCCAAGTATTCAATCACAAGCTGTGATTTACGAAAGCAGAAAGTGGCACTGGAGCCATACCCGGCCAGCGGAGAAATCAGCGGTACTCACTTTTTTAACCAACAAAGAAGGAGAACAAAACGTTGACTAGGTGGCAGATATATATTTGCAGGGCCATTTTCAAGAAGGATATTTAAAGAGAAACTACATCTTGTGAGATGAGGTCGGCCGACCCCGGAAACTAGTTAAGCTGTTCTGGCGATGAAATAGTTTGGCTTCCACTTCCACTCGAATTAAACAGCTACGAACAATACTAATGGCTTGTACGGCATCACATGGCCGTTACAAATTGTGAGTTAAAATATATTTTTTCACATTCAATATGTTTTTTACAATTATTTTTGTTTATTGATTTTTAAATGTGCCAAAAAATAGCCCATTATGTACACTAGTGACAAATTGAGATGATTCAATGCCCAGTAGTGCACAAGTGTGTGTCGTGTGTTGTAACGATACCAATATTTTGGTACCGGTACTAAAATTATTTCGATACTTTTCGGTACTTTTCGGAACCTTTCTAAATAAAGGGGACCACAAAAAATTGCAGTATTGGCTTTATTTTAACAAAAAATCTTACGATACATATGTTTCTTATTGCAGTTAAAGGCCTACTGAAATGATTTTTTTTTATTTAAACGGGGATAGCAGATCCATTCTATGTGTCATACTTGAACATTTTGCGATATTGCCATATTTTTGCTGAAAGGATTTAGTATAGAACAACGTCGATAAAGTTCGCAACTTTTGGTCTCTGATAAAAAAAAAACCTTGCCCCTACCGGAAGTAGCGTGACGTTGTCAGTTGTTCACTCCCTCATATTTTCCTATTGTTTTCAACGCAGCTAGAGCTATTCGGACGTGAAAGTGACGATTACCCCATTAATTTGAGCGAGGATGAAAGATTCGGGGACGAGGAACGTTAGAGTGACGGACTAGAATGCAGTGAAATACATATTTTTTTTCGCTCTGACCGTAACTTAGGTACAAGCTGGCTCATTGGATTCCACACTCTCTCCTTTTTCTATTGTGTATCACGGATTTGTATTTTAAACCACCTCGGATACTATATCCTCTTTAAAATGAGAGTCGAGAACGCGAAATGGACATTACAGTGCCTTTCATCTCCACGACAATACATCGACGAAGCTCTTTAGCATCTTTAGCATGAGCTAACGTGATAGCATCTGTCTCAAATGCAGATAGAAACAAAATAAATAAATCCCTGACTGGAGGGATAGACAGAAGATCGACAATACTATTAAACCATGTACATGTAACTACACGGTTAATAGATCTCAGCCTGGCAAAGCTTAACAATGCTGTTGCTAACGACGCTAAGGCTAACTTAGCAACCGGAGCTCACAGAGCTATGATAAAAACATTAGCGCTCCACCTACGCCAGCCAGCCCTCATCTGCTTTGCTCAGCAACACCCGTGCTCACCTGTGTTCCAGCGATTGACGGCGCGACGAAGGACTTCAACAGATCATCCGTGCGGTGGGTCTGCTAGCATCGGCTAGGCATCTGCTAGCATCGGCTAGGCGTCTGCTAGCATCGGCTAGGCGTCTGCTATCCGAGTAAGTGGTCCGTGTGTTGCTACAGCCACCTACAGCGTTCTTCTTTGCAGCCTCCATTGTTCATTAAACAAATTGCAAAAGATTCACCAACACAGATGTCCAGAATACTGTGGAATTATGAAATGAAAACAGAGCTTTTTTGTATTGTATTCAATGGAGAAGACATACCTCGGTTCCTCGGGCTACGTCACTCGCATACGTCATCCTTCGAAGGCTTTTTCAACCAGAAGTGTGGCGGGAAATTTAAAATTGAATTTTGTAAGTTAACCCGGCCGTATTGGCATGTGTTGCAATGTTAAGATTTCATCATTGATATATAAACTATCAGACTGCGTGGTCGGTAGTAGTGGGTTTCAGTAGGCCTTTAAGTCCTTTAATAAAATAGTGAACATACAAGACAACTTGTCTTTTATTAGTAAGTAAACAAACAAGAATCCTATGTAGTCTGCTGACGTATGCAGTAAAATATTGTGTCATTTATCATTCTATTATTTTGTCAAAATTATTAAGGACATGTGGAAGAAAATTAATTATTAATCTATTTGTTCATTTACTGTTAATATCTGCTTACTTTCTCTTTTAACATTTTCTATCTGCACTTCTGTTCAAATGTAATAATCAGTCATTATTTTGTTCTTTGATACTAAACGTTAGTTTTGGATGATACCACACATTTGGGTATCAATCCAATACCACGTAGTTACAGGATCATACATTGGTCATATTCAAAGTCCTAATGTGTCCAGGGACATATTTCCTGAGTTTATAAACATAATATAATTTTTTTTTAAACGAAAGAAGATGTTGTGATGCCAAAAAATATCGACGTAATCATAGTACTATCGACTACATACGCTCCAGTACTTGATATCATTACAGTGAATGTTAGGTGTAGATCCACCCATGGCGTTTGTTTACATTTTGATGCCGGTGAGCTGCGGTGTGTAGTGAAGCATGTTTAGATATTCCTCGTCCTGCAGGGATGATACTTGTAAGAAACTTACTTTATTTGTCGCCATGGAGGCGAGGATTAGTGATTTAGAAGTAGCTAAAACACTGCCGATGGCAGATGGACGTTTGCAGCTAGCTCGCTAGCCAAGTCTTAAAGCACCTCTTCCTGAGGGCGTTTCAGTGTTATAACTTCACATTTATCGTTCGTTTTTTAGCCAAAATGTGTCTGTTATCCCTTTTCTGTCTACACACTGTGTCTGCTTGTAAGTACTCTGTGATTGTGTGCTGCCGCACATGCTCCTGTGCAGGACCGGTACGTTTCAGAGGCGGTATGGTACCGAAAATTATTCATTAGTATCGCGGTACTATACTAATTCCGGTATACCGTACAACCCTCCTGTCTGTATTGTATTTTTCAAGCCGTGGTCATGTGGTGACATAAATGATGGTATTTTGAGAGGTAATCATTGAAGTCTGACATCACTGAAGGCCTAGGTGGGAAACGCCACTGTAACCGACATCACCAGAAACCATGCTAGCGCTGGGGCTGTCATCTTTATTTATGAGACGAGCGACGGTCTGCACCTGTTTCTTTGCGAGCTGTCCCTGGCGTGTTTGCCTTGCCAGTGTCAACACGCTAAGCCCCTCTACTCAGCTGTCATAATTTGTTAATGAGCCTTTTCAGGACGGGAAGAGCAGAAAAGACGGCCCTTCACAAAGTGACTGAAAGCAGAGGTTCATCCTGAGAGGGAACCCAGGGGCGACATCAGACCAATTTCAGAGCGGCCAGTGATGGCATCTCTGTATATTTTAATATTAATGACCCCCGGGGGCCCCCTGTAAGCCTCCAACAGGTGCCCCTGCTGCACTTGAGGCTGCAGGCCTCACTGAGAGTCTCGCCACTGGCCTCCAAAGGCTGCGCATGAAGAAACATTGGAGAAAAAAAAGATGCTGATAGCGAGTCAAGCCGTCACTATTTGGCGTTTTTGAGTCACCTTCCCCAGCCCGGTCCATGCCCGCCCCGCCCCTGCCCCTCCACCACCTCCGCCAGCAGCACCCCTTGAGAAAGAGATTGACTTTTGTTTGGAGTTTGTGAGAAGTGGGAATCAGAAGCGGGACAATGGGACTCCCCACGGTGAGAGGCTGAGAGGAGCCATCTCAAATCAGTCAGCCAGGGGACTGACTAATCCGTTCATTGTCCCTCCCCAGCCACCGGCCGCACATCAACACATTCGCCCCCCATTGTCCCCCACCCTCATGCAGCGGGATTTGCTCTCCCCAACAGCCAGTTTTGTCCGAGGCAGTTCGAGCGGAAGTTTCTCACTGACAATTTGCCCCAAATAGATTTGTCAGAGCGTCCAAACCGCACCGGCCTTGGGTTCTGGACACCGGTTTCTCTCTTTGGATCGCTTGTCTGGGGCGTGATTTGCCTCATACATGTGTACAGCGATACTGTATAAGGAGATATGAGAGAAGGGATACCAATAAAGCAAAGGGGGTCAACAATAAAGAGACACCTATTGATTTCCATAAAAGGCAGGATGCATATTCTTGCAGTAAAAATGCTAATGTAGGTCAATAATGAGCAACATTAAAATTCAGTAACGTAGCAGGACTAAGTATTTGTTAAAAACATGGCAGAGGCTTTATTTAACAAATATATTCAATATTTGTTGGCCCCCATAATGCCCATCCATCTATTTTCTACCGCTCGTCCGTCTCAGGGTCGTGGGGGGTCTGGAGCCTATCCCAGCTGCACTCGGGCGAAAGGCAGGGTGCACCCTGGACAAGTCGCCAACACAGGTAGATAGACAACATTCACATTCGCATTCACACCCTAGGGACCATTTAGGGTAGCCAATCAATCTATCCCCAGGTGCATGTCTTTGGAAGTGGAAGGAAGACAGGGAGGACATGCAAACTCCACACAGAAAGACCCCGAGCCCGGGGATCGAACCCAGGAATTTCGTATTGTGAGGAACTCGCACTAACCCCTGGCCAGCCGCGCTGTCCCGCCACCATAATGACCATTAAAATACAGTAGCGTAGTAGGCCTCAGTATTCGTTAAAAAACAAGGCAGAGGTTTTATTTAACCAGGTATGTTTAATATTTTGGCCACCGTAATGATCAATATTAAAATACAGTAGCGTAGTAGGCCTAAGTATTAGTTAAAAACAAGGCAGAGGCTTTATTTAACAAGTATAATTACTATTTTTGGCCACAATAGTGACTAACATTAAAATACAGTAGCGTAGTAGGCCTAAGTATTTGTTAAAAACAAGGCAGAGGTTTTATTCAACAGTTATATTTAATATTTGGCCACCATAATGACCAACAATAAAATAAAGTAGCGTAGTAGGCATAAGAATTTGTTAAAAACAAGGCAGAGATTTTATTTAACAAGTATATTTAAAATTTTTGGCCACCATAATGACCTACATTAAAATACAGTAGCGTAGTAGGCCTCAGTATTTGTTAAAAACAAGGCAGAGGCTTTATTTAACAAGTATATTTAATATTTTTGGCCACCATAACGAACAGCATTAAAATAAAGTAGCGTATTAGGCCTAAGTATTTGTTAAAAACAAGGCATAGGTTTTATTTAACAAGTAAATTTAATATTTTTGGCCACCATAATAACCATTTAAATACAGTAGCATAGCAGGCCTAAGTATTTGTTTAAAACAAGGCAGAGATTTTATTTAACAAGTATAATTAATATATTAGCCACCATAATGATCAACAATAAAATACAGTAGCGTAGTAGGCCTAAGTATTTGTTAAAAACAAGGCAGAGGCTTTATTTAACAAGTATATTAATTATTTTTGGCCACAATAATGACTAACAATAAAACATAAAAGCATAGTAGGCCTAGGTATTTGTTAAAAACAAGGCAGTGGTTTTATTTAACAAGTACATTTAATATTTTTGGCCTCCATAATGACTAACATTAAAATACAATAGCGTAATAGGTCTAAGTATTTGTTAAAAACAAGGCAGTGGTTTTATTTAACAAGTATATTTTGGTCACCATAATGACTAACATTAAAATACAGTAGCGTATTAGGCCTAAGTATTCGTTAAAAACAGGGCATAGGATTTATTTAACAAGTATATTTATTTTTTGCCCACCATTATGACCAACAATAAAATACAGTAGCGTAGTAGGCCTCAGTATTTGTTAAAAACAAGGCAGAGGCTTTATTTAACAAGTATATTCATTATTTTTGGCCAACATAAAGATCAACATTAAAATACAGTAGCATAGTAGGCCTAAGGATTTGTTAATAACAGGACAGAGGTTTTATTCAACAAGTGTATTTAAGATTTTTGGCCACCATAATGACCAACATTAAAATACAGTAGCGTAGTAGGCTTAAGTATTCGTTAAAAACAAGGCAGAGGCTTTATTTAATAAGCATATGTAATAATTTTGGCCGCCATAATGACCAACATTAAAATACAGTAGCGTAGTAGGCCTAAGTATTCGTTAAAAACAAGGCAGAGGCTTTATTTAACAAGCATATGTAATAATTTTGGCCACTATAATGACCAACATTAAAATACAGTAGCATACTAGGCATAAGTATTCATTAAAAACAAGGCAGAGGCTTTATTTAACAAGTAGATGTAATAATTTGGCCACTGTACACCACACATCACACACAGTTTGAACAGTAAGACTGTGTTTGAAAATAGGAAAATAAAACACTTTACTTTAATCAAGTGATTCTTTGGCCTACCACTTGCTTTGTCTTCTAGTTGACAAAGCAAATTCGAGTCATGGCTGACAAAATATGTGATTATGTTGAGTTGAGTTGAGTTGAGTTTGAGTTTATTTCGAACATGCAAGCATACAACATGATACATCACAATTTCCAGTTTCTCTTTTCAACATGTTCGAAAAGGAGTAGGAAGAAGCAGAGCTTATTTAATCCTACCCCTTTTCTTTACATAACAGTTGCTAAATTATTGATTGACTTTTAGAATACACCAAGGGGGAATAAGAAGCATGCCTCACACCTCTGATGTAAGGCTATAAAAGTCTACCGAATTCCGTATTAATTCACTATTAATGTGGACAAGACCAAGGAGCTGGTCATCGACTTCAGGAAGAGAGTGACCCCGGTGGAGCACATCAAGATCCAGGGCCGGGAGGTTGCAGTAGTGGAGCAGTACAAGTACCTGGGAGTCCACTTGAACAGCAGACTGGACTGGAAGGACAACTGCAAAGCTGTTTACAACAAGGGCATGAGCAGACTCTTTTTCCTGAGGAAGCTTAGGTCCTTTAAAGGCCTACTGAAATGAAATGTTCTTATTTAAATGGGGATAGCAGATCCATTCTATGTGTCATACTTGATCATTTCGCGATATTGCCATATTTTTGCTGAAAGGATTTAGTAGAGAACATCGACGATAAAGTTCGCAACTTTTGGTCGCTGATAAAAAAAGCCTTGCCTGTACCGGAACTAGCGTGACGTCACAGGTTGAAGGGCTCCTCACATTTCCCCATTGTTTACACCAGCAGCGAGAGCGATTCGGACCGAGAAAGCGACGATTACCCCATTAATTTGAGCGAGGATGAAAGATTTGTGGATGAGGAACGTGAGAGTGAAGGACTAGAGTGCAGTGCAGGACGTATCTTTTTTCGCTCTGACCGTAACTTAGGTACAAGGGCTCATTGGATTCCACACTTTCTCCTTTTTCTATTGTGGATCACAGATTTGTATTTTAAACCACCTCGGATTCTATATCCTCTTGAAAATGAGAGTCGAGAACGCGAAATGGACATTCACAGCGACTTTTATCTCCATGACAATACATCGGTGAAGCACTTTAGCTACGGAGCTAACGTGATAGCATCGTGCTTAAATGCAGATAGAAACAAAAGAAATAAGCCCCTGACTGGAAGGATAGACAGAAGATCAACAATACTACCAAACTCTGGACCTGTAACCACACGGTTAATGCTGTACCGCCTGGCAAAGCCTAGCAATGCTGTTGCTAACGACGCCATTGAAGCTAACTTAGCTACGGGACCTTGACAGAGCTATGCTAAAAACATTAGCTATCCACCTACGCCAGCCCTCATCTGCTCATCAACACCCGTGCTCACCTGCGTTCCAGCGATCGACGGCGCGACGAAGGACTTCACCCAATCATTGATGCGGTCGGCGGCTAGCGTCGGCTAGCGTCGGCTAGCGTCGGCTAGCGTCGGATAGCGCGTCTGCTATCCAACTCAAAGTCCTCCTGGTTGTGTAGCTGCAGCCAGCCGCTAATAGACCGATCCCACCTACAGATTTCTTCTTTGCAGTCTCCATTGTTCATTAAACAAATTGCAAAAGATTCACCAACACAGATGTCCCGAATACTGTGGATTTTTGCGATGAAAACAGAGCTGTTTGTATTGGGATACAATGTGTCCCAATACTTCCGCTTCAACCATCGACGTCACACGCAAACGTCATCATACATAGACGTTTTCAACCTGAAGTTTCCCGGGAAATTTAAAATTGCAATGTATAAGTTAACCCGGCCGTATTGGCATGTGTTGCAATGTTAAGATTTCATCATTGATATATAAACTATCAGACTGCGTGGTCGGTAGTAGTGGGTTTCAGTAGGCCTTTAATGTGTGCAGCAAGCTGTTGGAGGTATTTTATCAGTCTGTTGTGCCCAGTGCCCTGTACTTTGCAGTGGTTTGTTGGGGGAGCAGCGCCAGCAAAATGGACTCAAACCGGATTGATAAACTGATCCGGAAAGCCGGCCAAACTATTGGCACGCAGTTGAAGGCGTTTGTGTCAGTGAGGGATAGGAGGACACTGGACAAACTGCTCGCCATCATGGACAATGCTGCCCACCCACTCCACCTGACAATTAAGGGACAGTGGAGCTCATACTCCAGCAGGCTCCTTCAACTTCCTTCCCGCACTGTGCGATTCAAGAACTCCTTCATTCCACACTCCATCCAGCTGTATAATCACTCGCCATACAGCAATAGATGACATCTGCCTATTACCTGACACCTGACATGTTAGCTACTTCTCTATGTTTATAATGTCTATTTTCTATTTCCTGCTGGATCTACTCTCTATTTATGCTGCTGCTGTCACATATACTGTATATACTGTAATATTGTACATGGTCATTGGTATATATTGTATATATGTTATAGACATAATATAATATATCTGTAGATATATTATTCTGTACACATATTATGTATATATTCGTATATATGTTAGATTTTTTATCGCTATTTTAGTCTATTTATACCTGCATTGTCCTTTCCATCTTTACACTTTCCATCATTGTAACTGAGCTACTGTGTTGAACACTTTCCCTTGTGGATCATTAAAGTTTGTGTAAGTCTAAGTCTAAGTCTAAAATAAAACAATATATTTCAATACCTTTTGTCATGGTGGTGCATGTCGGATGATGGCGTGACCCCAGCATGCAGAGAGAGAGGGTGGCGTGCAGGTCAAAGAAATTTGTGACTTAAGAGATTTTTTTTTTAAAGAAATAGAGGAAACTTTAGTGGAGTGCAATGAAGGCACAGAGGGGCAGAAAAGTAACTCAAGCAAGAATCCAGCGCTTGGCAAGGAACCTAACCGTGACGCCTTTGTTGCATGCGACGTCACGTCCGCCTGCAGGCTCAAGTACTCTGCGGGCAAACAAGCACTCCTGTGGGGAATGCTGCGACCTCCCATGCCAACAAAGCAAGCACGCCAGATAGAAAGCGCTCATAGCGTGAAGGACTCCACTTTCAAGGCTCCATTGTCCAACCTGTGCTAGCTCGATGCTAATTTGCATCGGATATTCCATATACATGCTACCAATTAGTGGTATGGCTTTCACACGGTGAGTTCAACACCTCCAAATCTGACACACGCGAAGTTGGCTGTTTCACCTGTGACAGTAAGTACACCACTTACAGTACTAACACTTTGTAGGGCTCACCCAAAGACAAGGCCGGCACATTCAGCTTGATGGCAAAGACTACTTCCTGACTATGGCAACACACAAACTGAAATGTTGATATTTTTGGTTTATTTCGCCGTTTTTATGCTTGAAAATGCATCATTTAGGTCAAAAATATGTGGAAAAAACGCGATAGAATGAAGCCGCAAATTTCGGAGCGTACCATGGCGCAGGACGATTGTGGAGGATTGTTTTAATATGCATCCATTTTCTACCGCTTGTCCCTCTCGGGGTCACGGGGGCGGGTGTGGAGCCTATCCCAGTGATGATGCAAAATCAGCTAGCCAGTTAGCAGCTAAGGCTCGTTATAATGGCTAACGCCCCTTTGACGGTACAGTACACTGTAAAAAATATATGTAGATGTTACCGTAAAAACAATTGGCAGCTCAGTCGCCAGAATGTTACCGTAAAATCTATGCTGTGTTTTACAGTGCATTACTGTAATTTGAAAAAACACTGTTATTTGTACAGTAACAGTCTGATGACTGAGCTAAAAAAAAAAAATGCCGTAAAACCGACAGTCGTTTTAACAGTGCACTACTGTAAATGAACATTTTTTTATTAGTTTTATTTGTACAGTAAAGTTCTGACGATTGAGCTTCCAAGTTGGTGTTTTTTATTTGTTTACTGTAAAATCGTATTTAAAGGCCATGACTGAACTGGAAAAACGGTACCATTTTTATTTGTACATGAAAAAATGTGCGACTACGCTGCCAAGTACTTTTGTCGTAAAATCTATATTATTTTACAGCACATTACTGTAAATGGCAAAATATTTATTAATGTTACTTTTACAGTTAAATTTTGGCGACTTAGCTGAGTTTGTTTTTTTACTGTAAAATCTACAGTCTTTGTTTTTACAGTGCATTACTGTGAATATAAAAACAGTACCACTGCTATTTTTACAGCAAACTTCTGGGGATTGAGCGATTTATATTTTTTTTGTTTGTTTGTTTGTTTTTTACTGCAAAATTTGCAGTTGTCTTTAAGTGTAAATGGAAAAACAGTACCACTATTATTTTTACAGTAGAAATTGTGCAAATGGACTGTAAATTATTTTTACCATAAAATCAATTGCTGTTGCTTTTACAGTGTGTAAATGGAAAAAAAAAACGGTATACCAAGTATATTTTTACAGTAAACTTCTGGCGATTAACCGTAAAATGTGCAGTCGTCTTTAAAGAGCATGACTGTAAATTGAAAAAATGTACTACCTTTCCTTTTACAGTAAAAATTGTGCGACTGGACTGCAAATTATTTTTTTACCATAAAATCTATGGCTGTTTATTTTACTGTGCATTACTGTAAATGGTAAAACGGTACCACTGTTATTTTTACAGTAAAAATCTGTTGACTCAGCAAAGTTTTTTTTGTTTTTTTACCGTGTAATCCACAGTCATTTTTTTACAGTGCATTACTGTGAACGTAAAAACGGTACCACTGCTTTTTTTACAGTGAAATTCTGGCGATTGAGCTCACTTTTTAACGTTTTTTTTTTTAACCGCAAAATTTGCAGTCGTCTTTAAGGAGCATGACTGTAAATGGAAAAACGGTACCACTTTTATTTTTACAGCAGAAATTGTGCAACTGGACTGCAAATTTGTTTTACCATAAAATCTATGGCCGTTGATTTTTTACCGCATGACTGTAAATGAAAAAACAGTACTATTATCAGTACTACTACTATTTTTATAGTAAAAATTGTGCAACTGGATTGCAAATTCTTTTTACCATAAAATCTATGGCTGTTGCTTTTACAGTGTGTTACTGTAAATGAAAAAAAAACGGTATACCAAGTAAAATTGGCAGTCGTTTTTAAAGTGCATGCTACAGTTGTTGATTTTACAGTACATAACTGTAAATGGTAAAACGGTACCATTGTTATTTTTACAGTAAAAATCTGGTGACTGAGCTAAGTTTTTTTAGTTTTGTTTTTTTACCGTAAAATCTACAGTCATTGTTTTTACAGTGCATTACTGTGAACATAAAATAGGTACCACTGCTATTTTTACAGTAAACTTCTGGCGATTGAGCTAAGTTTAAAAATAAATAAATAAATTCACCACAAAAGTTGCAGTCGTCTTTAAAGAGCATGACTGTAAATGGAAAAAAAACGGTATACCAAGTATATCCTTACAGTAAACTTCTGGCGATTGAGCAAAGTTTTTTGTAAGTTTTTTTAACAGTAAAATTTGCAGTCGTTTTTAAAGAGCATGACTGGAAAAAAAGTACCACTTTTACTTTTACAGTAAAAATTGGGCGACTGGACTGCAAATTATTTTTTACCATAAAATCTAAGGCTGTTTATTTTACAGTGCATTAATGTAAATGGTAAAACGGTACCCCTATTATTTTCACAGTAAAAATCTGGTGACTCAGCTAAGTTTTTTGGGGGGTTTTTTAACCGTAAAATCTACAGTCATTGTTTTTACAGTGCATTACTGTGAACGTAAAAACGGAACCACGAGCGAAGTTTTTTGAGTTTATTTTTTTTTCACCGCAAAATTTGCAGTCGTCTTTAAAGAGCATGACTGTAAATGGAAAAAAACGGTATACCAAGTATATTCTTACTGTAAACTTCTGCCGATTGAGCAAAGTTTTTTTTTTTTTTTTTTTAACCGTAAAATTTGCAGTCATTTTTAAAGTGCGTGACAGTAAATGGAAAAAAGGTACCACTTTTACTTTTACAGTAGAAATTGTGCGACTGACTTAGACTTAGACTTAGACTTAGACTTAGACTTAGACTTAGACTTAGACTTAGACTTAATGATCCACAAGGGAAATTGTTCCACACAGTAGCTCAGTTAGAAAGGATGGAAAGGGTAAGGATGGAAAGGATAATGCACACAAGGGCACAAAAAGAGGGCGAAAACAAAAGGTATAAAGTAGGCTAGACTAGTAGAAGCATTTAAGTCCCATATTAAAACTCATTTGTATACTCTAGCCTTTAAATAGACCCCCTTTTTAGACCAGTTGATCTGCCGTTTCATTTCTTTTCTGCTCTGCCCCCCTCTCCCTTGTGGAAGGGGGGGCACAGGTCATGGATGAAGTGCTGGCTGTCCAGAGTCGGGACCCGGGGTGGACTGCTCGGCTGTGCATCGGTTGGGGACATCTCTGCGCTGCTGACCTGTCTCCGCTCGGGATGGTTTCCTGCTGGCCCCACTATGGACTGGACTCTCACTATTGTGTTAGATCCACTATGGACTGAACTTTCGCAATATTATGCTAGACCCACTCGACGTCCATTGCATCCGGTCTCCCTTAGAAGGGGGGGGGGGGGGGGGTCACCCACATCTGCGGTCCTCTCCAAGGTTTCTCATTGTCATTATCATTGACGTCCCACTGGGTTGAGTTTTTTGAGACTCTTGTGATTCAGGGCTATATAAATAAACATTCATTCATCACTAAAAATTTACCATAGTAGCAATATGCAAATTATTTTTACCACACAATCTCTGGCTGTTTATTTTACAGTAACGGTAGAACTGTTATTTTTACAGTAAAAATCGGGCGACTGAGATACGTTTTTTGGGGGTTTTTTCTACCGTAAAATCTAAAGTCGTTGATTTTACGACTTTAGACTTTACAGTAATGCATTTACAGTGCATTACTGTAAATGGTAAAAATGCTACCACTGTTATTTTTGCAGTGAAATTATTTTTTTTTTTTGTGGAGTGATGCTTTCCCAGGCGGTTTTCTGTAAATCTGTAATTTCCAAACATAACTGAATTTCATGTGTGAATGATATTCTCCTTGTGGTCTACAAACCTTGGACCTGCAAAGGAGCCCTTAATTCAGGGGTGTCCAAAGTGCGGCCTGGGGGCAATTTGCGGCCCGCAGCTAATTGTTTACCGGCCTGCCACACATTCTGCAAAAATTGCAAAATTGATAGTATTGCAAAAATTTAAAAAAAACATTTAAAAAAGTGAAATGAGGTAAAATCTAATCTAATCTTTTTTTTGCCATTGTTAAAAAAAAAAAAGACAAAAAATCCATGTTAAAATGAATTATTTACCTATTCATGGCTCCAATTACTTCAAAAATGTCACTTTAAAATGTTTTGTGTGGAAAAAATATTGCATATATTGTGTGGTTGCCATATAAAAACATCAAAGTTTTCTTTGACAAAAGAGTATAAAAACAAACAAAATAATAGTTCAAACGTAAAATCGACAGATATATCTGAAGTTGATCTCATAATTTAAGTGTTGAAAGTAAAAAAAATAATAATAAAAATGTATCACTTTATGAGTGGGGGACCTTTTGGATCCCAAATATATTTAGTGGGATTTTATTAATACTTTCACTGTGATTACTCAAAAATATTAAATAATTACAATCAATGGTGACCTGCATTATTGATCTTTTAGAGCTCTAATTACTAAATACTGCATATTTCCAGTTATACTATAAAAAACTAAATTGTCTTTGACAGAAAAGGCAGAACACCTTTTTTTTTTTTTTTCACTTTTTATCAACCTGAAGTTGATATAGAGATTTACTGTAAGCGTTAAATAAAAAATAAAAATAATAATTTGACTTATTTTTAACGTTTTAATGACTGAGACCCTTTATAGTCCACGGGAGCCCTTAAGGTTAAAAAAGAAAAATCCATATATTTTGTTTCGGTTTGAAAATGAAAAATATCAAAATGGCCCCTGCATGCTTAAATTTTTCCGTGTGCGGCCCTCAGTGGAAAAAGTTTGGACACCCCTGCTTTAATTGGACAAGGATTATAATCTCGACTCCCTGCCAGACTTTGAAACCCATCTATCCATCCATCCATTCATTTCCTACCGCTTGTCCCTTTCGGGGTCCCCGATTTAACGGTGGAATAAAGCAACACGTCACTAAAAAAAGGTAAACCTGTGCGTCTAGGAACTGACCATGGTGCTGAATCTCTGCTCGTCTATGAGATCTGGACTTGTTGTTGTTTACAACATGCATGAGGATTTTAAGCCTGCAGGTCACTTTTCAAAGGAGCTCCACTGGCTTTTTTGCTTCTTTTTTTTTTACCAGGCTTGAAATCTCGCCATTATTTGCACCCCGGCGCTTGGTGACTTCTCGCTAAAGCCAATTGCTTTCTGCGTGGATGCTCCCATGCAGGGGCCCACCCCACGATGCATTGCTAAGCAATACGTGAAATGTCCATTGCGCATGCAAGTTTGACTTTGTTCTCCACGTCTGTGTAAACACACAGAAACATGTCTACATATAAACATACATATAGAGGAAAAAGCGGGACAATGGAGTGCGTCCTTTTGTTGGCGGCAACGTTTCATTGAGTGTCGGAGGAGCCGCGAGGGCCCCAACGAGGGCCAAGACAAGGCAGCCGCGATGTCGCTGATATTTGAGGAAAGGCTGTGGGTGAATGACGAGGATTAGGACGCGTTAAGGAGATTACGGCCAACCTTCGCCATTCAGGCCGCCGCAGCCACCCACGCACACGCGCGCACACGCGCCGCGCACATCATGCACTTAGAAAGTAAGGGACAAAAGTGCTCAAGACTTTTTGGAATTTTTTTTTTCGATTTGAACCACTTCAAAAAAGAGACTCGTCACCTGATAGAGCCGAAATATAAATATATGTTTATATATTTTATAACTTTATAACAGTTCTGAGATATTCGCCTACTAATGACTTTTGTATTTGTTTTGAACTCTTGTGACATTTAAAATGATTGTTACCACTATATTATTATTTATTTTACTTGTTCGTTTGCATCTTTTTTTAACCCCTTAAAAATCTTAAAGACTTGAGATATTTGCCCATAAATTACTTTTTTTTTTTTTTTTACTTTTGTGACATTTCTGAAAATATTTAATGTATCATATTAACACTATATTATTCTTTATTTCATTTTTTCATTGTTTATTTTTTTTTAACTTTTGTGACATTTCTGAAAATATTTCATGTATTTTTGTGTTTTACCACTATATTATTCTTTATTTCATTTTTGTCATTTTTTCATTGTTTATTTATTTATTTTACCTTTGTGATATCTGAAAATATTCAATAATAATAATAATAATAATAATATTATTATCATGACATGTATATCATTTGTTGCTTTGTTTGTTTGTTTTTTAGATTTTAACCCTCTAAATATCAGTCATTGTGTACTGAGACTATCAGCTTTATAAAATAAATAACATGTTTTTTTATTCTTAAATTAATGACATTTAAAAAAAATATTTTGTTGTACAAATATTGTAATACTATAGAAATATTTATTTTATTTGTTCATCTTTATCTTTTTCTTTTTTCAGATTGTACCCTTAAAATCATTAAAGGCCTACTGAAACCCACTACTACCAACCACGCAGTCTGATAGTTTATATATCAACGATGAAATCTTAACATTGCAACACATTCCAATACGGCCGGGTTAACTTATAAAGTGCAATTTTAAATTTCCAGCCACACTTCCGGTTGAAAACGTATAGATATGATGACGTATGCGCGTGACGGAATCAGTTGGTACGGAAGTATTGGTACCCCATTGAATACAATACAAAAAAGTTCTGTTTTCATTTCAAAATTCCACAGTATTCTGGACATCTGTGTTGGTGAATCTTGTGCAATTTGTTTAATGAACAATGGAGACTGCAAAGAAGAAAGTTGTAGGTGGGATCGGTGTATTAGCGGCGGACTACAGCAACACAACCTTAACTTCCTCCGTCTCACCGACCGCATCTATGATGTTTTTAGCATAGCTCTGTGAGGTCCGGTTGCTAAGTTAGCTTCAATGGCGTCGTTAGCAACAGCATTGTTAACCTTCGCCAGGCTGGAAAGCATTAACCGTGTATTTACATGTCCCTGGTTTAATAGTATTGTTGATCTTCTGTCTATCCTTCCAGTCAGGGATTTATTTATTTTGTTTCTATATGCAGTTAAGCACGATGCTATCACGTTAGCTCCGTAGCTAAAGTGTTTCGTCGATGTATTGTCGTGGAGATAAAAGTCGCTGTGAATGTCCATTTCGCGTTCTCGACTCTCATTTTCAAGAGGATATAGTATCCGAGGTGGTTTAAAATACAAATCTGTGATCCACAATAGAAAAAGGAGAGAGTGTGGAATCCAATGAGCCAGCTTGTACCTAAGTTACGGTCAGAGCGAAAAAAGATATGTCTTGCACTGCATTCTAGTCCTTCAATCTAACGTTCCTCATCCACGAATCTTTCATCCTCGCTCAAATTAATGGGGTAATCGTCGCTTTCTCGGTCCGAATCGCTCTCGCTGCATTGAAAACAATAGGAAAATGTGAGGAGCCTTTCAATTGACTACGTCACGCTACTTCCGGTAGGGGCAAGGCTTTTTTTTAACAGATACCAAAAGTTGCGATCTTTATCGTTGTTGTTCTCTACTAAATCCTTTCAGCAAAAATATGGCAATATCGCGAAATGATCATGTATGACACATAGAATGGATCTGCTATCCCCGTTTAAATAAAAAAATGTCATCTCAGTAGGCCTTTAAGGTAATTTGAGATACTCGCCTATGAGTTACTTTGTATTATATTTGATCAATATTCCATCATGTATACCATAATGTTTTTTTTTTCTTTTTTCGTATTTTTAGATCTTAAACCCTTAAGTATCACATTGAACATTGAGATTTTTGGACTTTAAAAATCAATCACAATTATTTTTAACTTTGTTGATATATTGATATTTAAATATTGTAATACACACATAAAATAACACTATATATTATCCTAAAATTAATTTGTTCCTTTTTTTTCTTTTTTTAATCGATTTTAACCTTTAAAAATGATGAAGGACACTTGCTGAATGTATATATATATATATATATATATATATATATATATATATATATATATATATATATATATATATATATATATATATATATATATATATATATATATACACACATATATGTATATATATATATATATATATATATATATATATATATATATATATATATATATATATATATATATATATATATATATATATATATATATATATATATATAATTTTTTATTTAGTAATTTTTTTTTTATTAGTTTTTTTTTTTAATTATTATTATTATTAATATTTTTTACTTTTGTGACATATCTGAAAATATTTCATCGCGTACATCCTAATAATATATTATTTATTTTAGTTGTTTCTTTTTTTCTCTCGATCTTAATAGTACCACTCATTGAACCTTGAGACTTTCGATTTTATAAATAAATTAGTGGGTTTTAAAAAATAATTTATTACGTACATAGCAATACTATATTATACCTTATTTAATTAGGATATTCTTATCTTCTTTTTTAAGATTTTCCATCCATCCATTCATCATTTTCCGTTTATCCGAGGTCCGGTCGCGGTGGCAGCAGCCTAAGCAAGAAAAGCCTGGCCTTCCCTTCTCTCCCGGCACTTCGTCCAGCTCCTCCAGCGTGTTCTGGGTCTTCGCGCCGCCAACCAAAACTCATTTCAGCCTCTTGTACCCGTGATCTTGTCCTTTCGGTCATAACCCACATGACCACAGGTGAGGATAGGGGCGTAGATTGACCGCTAAATTGAGAGCTTTGCCTTCCGGCTTGGCTCCTTCTTCACCACGATGGACCGATACAAGGTCCGCATCACTGCAAACGCTGTACCGATCCGCCTATCGATCTCACGAGCCACCTTTCTCTCACTTGTGAACAAGACCCAGAGTACTTGAACTCCTCCACTTGGGGCAGGATCTCCTCCCCAACCCAGGGATGGCACTCCACCCTTTTACGGGCGAGAACCATGGACTTGGACTTGGAGGTGCTGACCGCTTCACATTGGGCTCCAGTGAAAGCTAAAGGCCAGATGAAGCCATCAGGACCACATCATTCCGAAAAAGCATCATTCCCTAATCCTACAGCCACCAAACCGGATCCCCGAACACCCTGACTGGGCTTGAAAATTCTGTCCATAAAAGTTGTAAACCGAACCAGGTGACAGGGCAGTCCAACCCTCAGTGGAAACGGTGGACCCTGCCGAGAGTATACAGCTGGTCCACAGTTCCGCGACCATGACAAAAACCACACTGCTCCTCCTGAATCCGAGGTTCGACTCTCCAGCGAATAGCCTCTTCACCAGTACACTTGAATAGTCCGTGACAGGGATGCTGAGGAGTGTGATAGTTAGAACACATCCTCGGGTTGGTTCCCCTTTTTAAAGAGAGGAACCACCACCCCGGTCTGCCAATCCAGAGAAATTGAGACTCCGGACTTTAAGAATAAATTACAGTGTTTTTTTAAATTTTTACTTTGTTGAAATTGTTTAAATATCTTATTATACATATGTAATAATACTATACTATTTTATATTTGATTTGTTCATTTTTATTTTATTTTTTCGACTTTAACCCTTAAAAATGATGAAGGAGATTTTTTTTTTATGTTTTATTTTGTGACATATCTGAACATATTCCATTGTGTATATCATAATAATATTATATTTGTTGTTTTATTTGTTTCCTTTTTCTCTTAACCTGTTAAATATCACTCATTGAACATTGGAACCTTCGATTTTATGAATAAATGAGTGGTTTATTTTCTTTCTACTTTGGTGACAATTGAAAAAATATTTTATTATATACATATAACCACACTAGTTATCCTATTTTTAATTTGTTTATTTTTGTCGTTTTTTTAAAAAGATTTTAACCCTTAAAATCATGAAGACTTGAGACTTCGGATATTTGCCCATAATTACTTATATATGTATTTTTTTTAAACTTCTGTGACAATAACTAAACAATATTCCATTAGTTATGTCACAATTATGTTTTATTGTTTGTTCTAATTGAATTGTTTAACCCCTTAAGTATCACTTATTGAAGACTGACACTTTCAACTTTATAAATAAATTACAGTGTATCTTTTTTCGATTTTTAAAATATTTTATTATTATTATTATTATTATATAACGACAAAATTGTATCCTATTTCTAATTTGTTTATTTTATCTTCTTTTTTAAAGATTTTAACCCTTAAAATCATGAAGACTTGAGACTTTGGATATTTCCCATTTAAATGACTTATATATGTATTTTTTAAACTTTTGTGACAATAGCTAAAAAATATTCCATTATGAATGTCACAATTATGTTTTATTGTTTATTTTAATTTAATTGTTTAACCCCTTAATTATCACTTATTGAAGACTGACACTTTCAACTTCACAAATAAATTAGTGTTTTTTTGTTTTTATTTCATTTTTAAAATATTTTCTTATATACATATAAGCACACTATTTTATCCTATTTTTAATTTTGTTTATTTTTATCTTCTTTTTTTTTTTTTTTTTAAAAGATTTTAACCCTTAAAATCATGAAGACTTGCGACTTCGGATATTTGCCATTTCAATTACTTATGTGTATTTTTTAAACTTCTGTGACAATAGCAAAAAAATATTCCATTATGTGTGTCACAATTAGGTTTTATTGTTTATTTTAATTCAATTGTTTAACTCCTTAAGTATTATTATAATTGAAGACTGACACTTTCAACTTTATAAATAAATTACAGTGTTTTTTTTTTCATTTTTAAAATATTTTATTATATACATGTAACCACACTATTTTATCCTATTATTAATTTGTTTATTTTTATATTTTTTTGTAAAGATTTTAACCCTTAAAATCATGAAAATTTGAGACTTCAGATATTTGTCATAAAAAGTACTTATGTGTATTTTTTTTTAACTTCTGTGACATAGCTAAAAAATATTCCATTATGTATGACACAATTTTGTTTTAATTGTGTTTTTGTTTTGTTTTTTTCATTTAAAAAATATTTTATTATATACATATAAGCACACTATTTCATCTTATTTTTTTATTTGTCTATTTTAATCTTCTTCTTTTTAAAGATTTTAACCTTTAAAATCCTGAAGACTTGCGACTTCGGATATTTGTCATTTCAATTACTTATATATGTATTTTTTTAAACTTCTGTGATAATAGCTAAAAAAATATTCCATTATGTATGTCACAATTATGTTTTATTGTTTATTTTAATTTAATTGTTTAACACCTTAATTATCACTCATTGAAGACTGACACTTTCAACTTTATAAATACATTACAGTAGTTTTTTTTTTCATTTTTAAAATATTTTATTATATACATATAACCACACTATGTTATCCTATTATTAATTTGTTTATTTTTATATTCTTTTTTAAAGATTTTAACACTTAAAATCATGAAGACTTGAGACTTCAGATATTTTCCATTAAAATTATTTATGTGTATTATTTTTAACTTCTGCGACATAGCTAAAACATATTCCATTATGTATGTCACAATTATGTTTTATGGTTTATTTAAGTTTATTTTTTAACCCCTTAAATATCACTAATTAAATACTGACAATTTCAACTTTATAAATACATTTGTGGGTTTTTTTTCAATTTTTTAAATATTTCATTATATACATATAACCACACTATTTTATCCTGTTTTTAATTTGTTTATTTTTATATCATTTTATATATATGTATATAGATATATAGACTACAGATATTTGCCATATAAATTACTTATATATGTATTTTTTTTTAAACTTCTGTGACAATAGCTAAACAATATTCCATTATGTATGTTACAATTATGTTTTATTGTTTAGTGTAATTTAAATTTAATCATCACTAATTAAAGACTGACACTTTCAACTTTATAAATAAATTACAGTGGTTTTTTTTGGTTTTTTTCTAAATATTTTATTATATACATACAACCACACTATTTAATCACATTTTTATTTTTTTATTTGTTTTTTATACATATAACCACACTATTTTATCCTTTTTTTATATATATATTGTATTTATATATATATATATATATATATATATATATATATATATATATATATATATATATATATATATATATATATATATATATATATATATATATATATATATATATATATATATATATATATATAAATCCCAATGATCCTAGGAGCTATGGGCTTCCATGCCCCCTGGTAGTGTCTCCCAAGACAAACAGGTCCTAGGTGAGGGATCAGACAAAGAGCAGCTCAAAGACTTTATATGGAATTACAAGAACCGAGACTCAGATTTCCCTCGCCCGGACGCGGGTCACCGGTGCCCCCCTCTGGAGCCAGGCCCGGAGTTGGGCACGATGGCGAGCGCCTGGTGGCGGGGCCTGTCCCCATGTTGCCCGGCCAGGCACAGCCCGAAGAGGCAACGTGGGTCCCCCCTCCAATGGGCTCACCACCCATAGCAGGGGCCATAGAGGTCGGGTGCAATGTGAGCTGGGCGGAAGCCGAAGACAGGGCACTTGGCGGTCCGATCCTCGGCTACATAAGCTAGCTCTTGGGACGTGGAACGTCACCTCGCTGGGGGGTAAAGAGCCTGAGCTAGTGCACGAGGTGGAGAAGTTCCGGTTGAATATAGTCGGACTCACTTCGACGCACAGCAAGGGCTCTGGAACCAGTTCTCTCGAGAGGGGCTGGACTCTCTTCCACACTGGCGTTGCACGCAGTGAGAGGCGACAGGCTGGGGTAGCAATTCTTGTTGCCCCCCGGCTCAAAGCCTACACGTTGGAGTTCAACCCAGTGGACGAGACAGTAGCTTCCCTCCGCCTTCGGGTGGGGGGTACGGGTCCTGACTGTTGTTTGTGCTTACGCACCAAACATCAGTTCAGAGTACCCACCCTTTTTGGATACACTCGAGGGAGTACTAGAAAGTGCTCCCCCAGGTGATTCCCTTGTCCTACTGGGGGACTTCAACGCTCATGTTGGCAACGACAGTGAAACCTGGAGAGGCGTGATCGGGAAGAATGGCCGCCCGGATCTGAACCCGAGTGGTGTTTTGTTATTGGACTTTTGTGCTCGTCACAGATTGTCCAAAACAAACACCATGTTCAAACATAAGGGTGTCCATATGTGCACTTGGTACCAGGACACCCTAGGCCGCAGTTCCATGATCGACTTTGTAGTTGTGTCATCGGATTTGCGGCCTCATGTTTTGGACACTCGCGTGAAGAGAGGGGCGGAGCTTTCTACCGATCACCACCTGGTGGTGAGTTGGCTGCGATGGCGGGGGAGGATGCCGGACAGACCTGGCAGGCCCAAACTCATTGTGAGGGTCTGCTGGGAACGTCTAGCAGAGTCTCCTGTCAGAGAGAGTTTCAATTCCCACCCCCGGAAGTACTTTGAACATGTCACGAGGGAGGTGCTGGACATTGAGTCCCAGTGGACCATGTTCCACACCTCTATTGTCGAGGCGGCTGATTGGAGCTGTGGCCGCAAGGTAGTTGGTGCCTGTCGTGGCAGTAATCCTAGAATCCGCTGGTGGACACCAGCGGTGAAGGATGCCGTCAAGCTGAAGAAAAAGTCCTATCGGGTTCTTTTGACTCATAGTCAAAAGAACGGAGCGGCGGACAGGTACGGACAGGTACCGACGGGCCAAGCGGTGTGCGGCTTCAGCGGTCGTGGAGGCAAAAACTCGGACATGGGAGGATTTCGGAGAAGCCATGGAAAACGACTTCCGGACAGCTTCGAAACGATTCTGGATCACCATCCGCAGCCTCAGGAAGGGGAAGCAGTGCACTGTCAACACCGTGTATGGTGAGGATGATGTTCTGCTGACCTCGACTGTGGATGTTGTGGATCGGTGGAGAGAATACTTCGAAGACCTCCTTAATCCCACCAACACGTCTTCCTATGAGGAAGCAGTTCCTGGGGACTCTGTGGTGGGCTTTCCTATTTCTGGGGCTGAGGTTGCTGAGGTAGTTAAAAAGCTCCACAGTGGCAAGGCCCCGGGGGTGGATGAGATCTGCCCGGAGTTCCTTAAGGCTCTGGATGCTGTGGGGCTGTCTTGGTTGACAAGACTCTGCAGCATCGCGTGGACTCGGGGGCGGTACCTCTGGATTGGCAGACCGGGGTGGTGCTTCCTCTCTTTAAGAAGGGGAACCTGAGGGTGTGTTCCAACTATCGTGGGATCACACTCCTCAGCCTTCCCGGTAAGGTTTATTCAGGTGTACTGGAGAGGAGGCTACGCCGGATAGTCGAACCCCCGGATTCAGGAGGAACAGTGCGGTTTTCGTCCTGGTCGTGGAACTGTGGACCAGCTCTATAATCTCGGCAGGGTCCTTGAGGGTGCTTGGGAGTTTGCCCAACCAGTCTACATATGTTTTGTGGACTTGGAGAAGGCATTCGACCGTGTCTCTCGGGAAGTCCTGTGGAGAGTGCTCAGAGAGTATATATAGGTATCGGACTGTCTGATTGTGGCGGTCCGCTCCCTGTACGATAAGTGTCAGAGCTTGGTCCGCATTGCCGGCAGTAAGTCGGACACGTTTCCAGTGAGGGTTGGACTCCGCCAAGGCTGCCCTTGTCACCGATTATGTTCATAACTTTTATTGACAGAATTTCTAGGCGTAGTCAAGGCGTTGAGGGGATCCGGTTGGGTGGCTCCAGGATTAGGTCTCTGCTTTTTGCAGATAATGTGGTCCTGATGGCTTCATCTGGCCAGGATCTTCAGCTCTCACTAGACCGGTTCGCAGCCGAGTGTGAAGCGACTGGGATGAGGATCAGCACCTCCAAGTCCGAGTCCATGGTTCTCACCTGGAAAAGGGTGGAGTGCCATCTCAGGGTTGGGAAGGAGACCCTGCCCCAAGTGGAGGAGTTCAAGTACCTCGGAGTCTTGTTCACGAGTGAGGGAAGAGTGGATCGTGAGATCGACAGGCGGATCGGTGTGGCGTCTTCAGTAATGCGGACGCTGTATCGATCCGTTGTGGTGAAGAAGGAGCTGAGCCGGAAGGCAAAGCTCTCAATTTCCCGGTCGATCTACGTTCCCATCCTCACATATGATCATGAGCTTTGGGTTATGACCGAAAGGACAAGATCACGGGTACAAGCGGCCGAAATTAGTTTCCTTCCACCCTATCTCCCTTAGAGATAGGGTGAGAAGCTCTGCCATCCGGGGGGAGCTCAAAGTAAAGCCGCTGCTCCTCCACATCGAGAGGAGCCAGATGAGGTGGTTCGGGCATCTGGTCAGGATGCCACCCGAACGCCTCCCTAGGGAGGTGTTTAGGGCACGTCCGACCGGTAAGAGGCCGCGGGGAAGACCCAGGACACGTTGGGAAGTCTATGTCTCCCGGCTGGCCTGGGAATGCCTCGGGATCCCTCGGATAAGCGGAAGAAGATGGATGGATGGATGGATGGATGGATGTATATATATATATATATATATATATATATATATATATATATATATATATATATATATATATATATATATATATATATATATATATATATATATCCACACTATTTTATCTTCTTTTTAAAGATTTTAACCCTTAAAATCATGAAGACTTGAGACTTCAGACATTTGCCATATAAATTACTCATATACGTATTTTTTTTAAACTTCTGTGACAATAGCTAAAAAATATTCCATTATGTTTGTCACAATTATGTTTTATTGTTTATTTTAATTTAATTTGTTTTACCCTTTAATTATAACTCATCGAAGACTGACACTTTTAACTTCATAAAAATATTTGTTTGTTTGTTGGTTTTTTTTATTTATTTTAATACATACATATAATAACAGTCTATTTTTCTTATTATATGTGTTCATTTTCATTTTTTTCCTAAAATGAAAAACACAAACATTCTTCAAAATTGTTAAAACAAAAACAATTAAACAAAAATATAAAATTGTGTTTGTCAGGAAAAGATAGCCAACACAAGTTTACCGACTACACTCATCAACTAAAATATTACACAATCTAAACAGATACTTTTGAGAGAGAAAAAACAAAAAAAACGCTTTGACTGACAGTGTCAGTTATTACTGCTGTTGGCATGACAACAACATGTTATTAATCAAAACAGAGGTTCATTATCTTGTTTTTTGTATCCTTGCATTGGATCCCATTGAGGCAGGTGTGCCTAATGCTGTGGCCACTTTCTCCAGCCATTGAGGTCCAGAATCAAAGAGATGCTTCTGGGGAGTTGTGCAGATAAAGCGCAGGTTGGGAGACACCCAGCACAATAGTTAATTGCAATTAAATACGCCTCCCCGCCTCGGCCCATGTCCGCTTAAATCGACACTTTGTGCGGCCATATGGCCTCCGGCGCACCGTGGGAAGAAAGACAATTAAAAACCGAATATGGATTTCTGGAGTTACCCGGGGAGAGCGCAGCAAGCTGTCAAGGGCAGGGTGTCAGGAAGGGTGGTCTCTCCATGGAAAGGAGGAGGGGTACATGTGGAGAGATGTGTGCACGTGCTAACGCGCTAACAAGTTGCAAAAGTGCATTAAAAGCGTTCACACAAAAAAAATCTGGGTTATTTTCATAACCCAATTTATGAGTTTCGAGTGTTGGGTTACATTTTGGAGTTATTTTTATGATGAGCAACCCCTTTTTTGGCTTATATGGGTATTATTTTAACTCAATTTCTGGGTTTTTCAAAATTATGAAACAATTTTGGGGTGTTTTTCAACGAGTAACGCATTTTTGGGTAAAAGTTTTTTTTTTTAATTAAAAAGTAACTTTTTTCTTGACTGGAATTTTGTTATGGATTAATCTCATTTATGTACATGAAAATAGTTGGACATGCTGTATAGAACTACTATGACCAAAATGTCACTCATATCTTGCTTTTGAATATATTTCAATAGAATAAACGTAATTTTGATCAGTAGTTGGGAAGGAGTAGGACAAACCAGCAGTAAAATGTATCATTTTTAACCAACTATTGGGTCAAGGAGCGCTAAATTGCGCAACCCAATAGTTGGGTTGGGAATAACCCAACATTGCAGTGAGTATAACTCAGCTTTTGTGTTAAATAAATTCACCCCAATAGTTGGGTTATGAATCAGCCAACATTGAGTTAGCATAACTCAACTTTTGGGTTAAATAATTCAACGCAAAAGTTTGGTTGAAAAAATTAACCCAAAATGTTGAGTAAAAATAACTCAAAAAGGGGCTCGTCCTTTTTTGAACCAGCAGTTGGGTTAAAATTGGGTTATTTTTTAACCCAACATTTTTGAATGTGTTCGAATGTCAATAAAAGTGCACTATTGTTCAACAGTGTCAAAATGCTATAATAGGAAATAGCCATGATTACCATTAATATCAATAATCTGATTGAGGGATTTTGTGTTTGTGTGCATGTTTTGCACAGTAAACAAATAACAGCAGAACAAATATGACATTAGGAAATATTGATTTTAATGTTTTGTTTTTTAAAATAATCTAACATTGGGATTTGATGTGAATATGGAGTAAATTTGTATGAATATTGTGCCGGATAAATGAGATCAGCATGCACATTTTATTATGACCAAATATATATAGCAAAATCTTGAGCATAACTAACTATGTGATGATGGAGTACTTCAATTCATAACTACATTATGGGAATTATGGCCAAATTTGATCATGAAATTATGACCGAAAACCTAAATAAATGTTGTAAAAATGTATTGCATGCATGTTTGAGCAAGTTACTAGCTAAGAATAACATCAGGAATGATGAGATTGTGGAATAAATCACTAATACAAGTGCAATCAACGATTGTCAATGCTTAATTTCATGTAAAAATCTAAGCATATATAAAGAATGAATGAGGGAATTTGACCAAAAACACAACTACATGGAGCAAAAATGTATGGCATGCCTGCTTGAGTAAGTATAACATCAGCAATAATGAGATTGTGGAATAAATAATTAATACAAGTGCAATTAACGATTGTTGTTGCTTAATGTCATGTAAAAGTCTATGCATAAATGAAGAATTAATGAGGGAATATGACCAAACAAACAAATACATGGAGCAAAAATGTGTGGCATGCCTGTTTGAGTAAGTATAACATCAGGAATGACGAGATTGTGGAATAAATCATTAATAAAAGTGCAATTAACGATTGACGATGCTTAATTCCCTATACAAATCTAAGCACAAATATAGAAATAATGAGGGAATATGACCAAACACACCAATACATGGAGCAAAAATGTATGGCATGCTTGTTTGAGCAAGTAAGTATAATATCAGGATCAATCAGATTGTGGAATAAATCACTGATACAAGTGCGATTAACGATTGTCGTTGCTTAATTCCCTATAAAAATCTAAGCATAAATATAGAATTAATGAGGGAATATGACCAAACACACCAATACATGGAGCAAAAAGCCTCATGTTTGAGAAACCTACTATTATCAGGAATGATGAGATTGTTTAATAAATTATGAATACAAGTGTTATTAATAATTGTTGTTGCTTAATTCCATTTAAACTCTAAACAACAATATAGAATTAATGAGGGAATATGACCAAACACACCAATACATGGAGCAAAAACGTATGGCATGCCTGTTTGAGTAAGTATAACATCAAGAATGACTAGAATGTGGAATAAATCATTAATACACGCGCGATTAACGATTGTTATTGCTTAATTTCCTGTAAAAATCTAAGCATTAATATATAATTAAAGAGGATATATGACCAAACACACAAATACATGGAGCAAAAATGTATGGCATGCCTGTTTGAGTAAGTATAACATCAGGAATAATCAGACTGTGGAATAAATCATTAATACAAGTGTGATTAACGAGTGTTGTTGTTTAATTCCCTATAAAAATCTAAGCATAAATATAGAATTAATGAGGGAATATGACCAAACACACAAATACATGGAGCAAAAAGCCTCATGTTTGAGAAAGTTACTATTATCAGGAATGATGAGATTGTTAAATAAATCATTAATACAAGTGCAATTAATGAGTACCGTTGCTTAATTCCCTGTAAAAATCCAAGCATAAATATATAATTAAAGAGGAAATATGACCAAACACACAAATACATGGAGCAAAAATGTATGGCATGCCTGTTTGAGTAAGTAAGTATAACATCAGGAATAATCAGACTGTGGAATACATCATTAATACAAGTGCGATAAACTAGTGCTGTTGCTTAATTCCCTGTAAAAATCTAAGAATAAATCTAGAAATAATGAGGGAATATGACCAAACACACAAATAAATGGAGCAAAAATGTATGGCATGCCTGTTTGAGTAAGTATAACATTAAGAATGACGAGATTGTGGAATAAATCATTAATACACGTGTGATTAACGATTGTTGTTGCTTAATTCCCTGTAAAAATCTAAGCATAAATATAGAATTAAAGAGGAAATATGACCAAACACACAAATACATGCAGCAAAAATGTATGGCATGCCTGTTTGAGTAAGTAAGTATAACTTAAGGAATAATCAGACTGTGGAATAAATCATTAATACAAGTGCGATTAACGAGTGCCGTTGCTTAATTCCCTGTAAAAATCTAAGCATAAATATAGAATTAAAGAGGAAATATGACCAAACACACAAATACATGGAGCAAAATTGTATGGCATGCCTGTTGGTGTAAGTATAACATCAGGAATGACGAGATTCTGGAATAAATCATTAATACAAGTGCAATTAATGAGTACCGTTGCTTAATTCCCTGTAAAAATCTAAGCATAAATATATAATTAAAGAGGAAATATGACAAAACACACAAATACATGGAGCAAAAATGTATGGCATGCCTGTTTGAGTAAGTAAAACATCAAGAATGACGAGATTGTGGATTAAATCATTAATACACGTGCGATTAACGATTGTTATTGCTTAATTCCCTGTAAAAATCTAAGCATAAATATATAATTAAAGAGGACATATGACCAAACACACAAATACATGGAGCAAAAATGTATGGCATGCCTGTTTGAGTAAGTAAGTATAACTTAAGGAATAATCAGACTGTGGAATAAATCATTAATACAAGTGCGATTAACGAGTGCCGTTCCTTAATTCCCTGAAAAAATCCAAGAATAAATCTAGAAATAATGAGGGAATACGACCAAACACACAAATACATGGAGCAAAAATGTATGGCATGACTGTTTGCAAGAATGACGAGATTCTGGAATAAATCATTAATACAAGTGCAATTAATGAGTACTGTTGCTTAATTCCCTGTAAAAATCTAAGCATAAATATAGAATTAATGAGGGAATATGACCAAACACACAAATACATGGAGCAAAAAGCTTCATTTTTGAGAAAGTTACTATTATCAGGAATTATGAGATTGTTTAGTAAATTATGAATACAAGTGTTATTAATAATTGTCGTTGCTTAATTCCTTGTAAACTCTAAGCATAAATATGAAAACAATGTGGGAATATGACCAAACACACAAATACATGGAGCAAAAACGTATTGCATGCCTGTTTGGGCAAGTATGCCTATTCTGTTATGACCAAATACATGGAGCAAAATCATCTTATTATGTTTGAGCATAACTGACATCAGAAAATGTGAGATTATGGAATACAGTCATGAATACAAATGCGATTAACTATTGACGTTGCTTAATTTCATATAAAAATGTATGCATAAATATAGAAAGAATGTGGGAATATGACCAAATAAATGGAGCAAGAGTGTATTGCATGCATGTTTGAGCAAGTTACTGTGTAAGAATAACATTAGAAATGAATAAATTGTGGAACAAATTGTTAATACAAACTAAGGTTAATTCAGGCTGTGCAAAATAAATACATAAAGAAACATGCACATTCTGGTATGGTCAAATATATGGAGCAAAATCAGCTTATTATGTTTGAGCATAAGTGTCAGCAGAAAGTAACATTATGGACTACAATCATGAATACAAGTGCAGTTAACGATTGTTGTTGTTTGAGTTTAAGTAAAAATCAAATAATTAATATAAAAATAACGTGGGAATATGAGCAAACACACAAATACATGGAGCAAAAATAAATTGCATGCCTGTTTGGGCAAGTACTGTAAGAATAACATCAAGAATGATGAGATTGTGGAATAAGGCATGCAAGTGCAATGAACCACGTTAGGAATAAACATGCATATTCTGTTATGACCAAATATTTGGAGCAAAATCATCCTATTATGTTTGAACATAACTGACATCAGAAATGGTGAGATTATGGAATACAATCATGAATACAAGTGTGATTAAAGATTGTCGTTGCTTAATTTTGTATAATAATCTATGAATGAATATAGAAATAATGTGGGAATATGACCAAATACATGGAGCAAGAGTGTATTGCACGCATTTTTGAGCAAGTTACTGTGTAAGAATAACATCATGAATAAATTGCGGAACAGATTGTAAATACAAACTAAGGTTAATTCAGGCTGTGCAAAATAAATACATAAAAAAACATGCACATCAAATATATGGATCAAAATCTGCTTATAATGTTTGAGCATGAAGTAGAAAGTAACATTATGGACTACAATTATGAATACAAGTGCAATTAACGATTGTTGTTGTTTGAGTTTAAGTAAAAATCAAAGAATGAATATAAAAATAATGTGGGAATATGACCAAATACACAAATACATGGAGCAAAAATGTATTGCATGCCTGTTTGGGCAAGTACTGTAAGAATTACAAATCAATTGTGCACTGAGGAAAAGGAAAAAAATATATGGTAATTGTAATGTGTAACATAAGCAAAACCGGAAGCGGAAGTGACCCTTTCAAAATAAAATATCTTATAAACACTAATCTATAAAACTCTCGTGGTGGGTCTGCAGGTCTGCACAAACAATAACATCTAGTTTAAGAAAAATCTATTTTGTATTTATTGAAAAAATCAATGGTGAAAATAACAAAAAAAATCGTTACAAAAAAACTAACATTGTTTGATCACCCGAAACTTGAATAGTCACAAAAATAACTTAATTTGTAATACAAAAAACTGTTAAGTTGACTAATTAATAACTCCGATTAAGTTTGCAAACTTGACAAATGGGACAGAGTAATGCATGTATGGCATACAAATAATAACAATATACAAACAATAACAGTTATTATGACCCTAAAACTCCCTGGTCTTAATTTGCATATTTGCATTGCATGGGAAAAAGTCAGCTTTCTTTATGCTCATTGCGCACGCATGAAATATAAACACTTTTATTTTATTATTTTTTAAATAACCATAAAATATATATATATAAATATTTATATAATAAGATATATTTATTTTAAATGTTAAACTGCCATACATGTTGCAGCCTTTTGTGCAGTATTGTGCCTAATACATTGCAAAGAAGAAGGAGGGGGGGGGGGGGGGGGGTTGTGTGCAGTGCCCTGGGATCAATGAGCAAGGCACACACACACACACACACGCACACACGTGGTGACGTCATGCACGGAGTTTGGAGTGGAAAGCCAAGTGGATGAAGGAAGTGGAGCTCTCCACCCCCCTGACACTTCTCAATGTTAGCAGGCTTTATTTGGGCCACGGCTCAGCACAAAGTCACACCTGGCAGGACTTTACCTCCATCACCAAACCGAATCCGGTACCGGTCCATCCATCCTGCCATCCATCACAAAAAGGAGTCTCAGTTCCTCCTCCTCCTCCTCCTCCTCCTCCTCCTCCTCCTCCTCCTCCTTCTACTCCTCCTCCTCCTCCTGCGCACCTCCAACTTGCGCCTGTTGCGCACCGTCTGCAGCCGTCAACAGGTCACCCACGCCGGGGCTCGCCAGGGAGGTCTGAGGGGGTCCAGCCCGGTCCACCGGACTCGGAAGGAGACTTTATTGTGGACTTTAGAGAAAAAGGTTTCCGTGTCAAGAAGTTTGGCGCTCAATTTTTGGCCACCCTCGGCGCGTGCACGCAAGCCAACATCTCAACAGGAAAAAAGAAAGTGCACGTTCAAAAATTAATATCGCGCTTTTTTTTTCAAATTTATTATTATATAATTTTTTTTTTTCAAACAGACATTTTTCACTCTAAACTTGTGTTATTTTTTTGAGTACCGGTATTTAAGATGAGCAAACCTGCCGGCTCAACAAGTGGCTGTTTGGATATTATCAATGTCAAATCAAGTAAGTGACACTTTTTTTTAATGTCATTTTGATTTAAAAAAACACCTACAAAATAAAATAGCTTGAAATTGAAATGTAAAAACAATACAAAAAAAACAACGTTTTTTAAGGGGACTAAAATTGTAAGTTGAAGTAAAGAAAACACTGCAATTTAACGCAGAAAGTAAAGCTTGTTAATTGTTGAGGAAAATAAAGCCAATATTTTATTTTGAATTTATATTTGGGCCTGCGTGCTCGCATGCACTGACATATTCATTATTAAACTATCATATCAACTGGCAAGATTAAACTATTAACTTAACTAATCCCTCATCCAAATACGCACATTCATTATTGTCACAATAAATAGTGAAAGTGCCAATCGGAATAAAAAAATAATGAATATTGATTGATTAAATATAATACTCAATAATCAAACGTAAATATTAAATCGACATATATATATATGTCGATTTAATATTTACTTTATATATATATATATATATATATATATATATATATATATATATATATATATATATATATATATATATATATATATATATATATGTATTTTATCAATCAATATGCATTACTGAGTTTGCATGTATGTGTTTTGGGTTGTACAAAACAAATGTGTATGAAATTTCACAAGATCTGCTTCTTCCTACTCCTTTTCGGACATGCCATATGAAATCGAGTAAATGTCCTTTTTTTTATTCCGATTGGCACTTTCACTATTTATTGTGACAATATTAATGTGCACAATCAAACGTAAATACTAAACTGACATATACAGTATATATATATATATATATATATATATATATATATATATATATATATATATATATATATATATATATATATATATATATATATATATATATATATATATATATATATATATATATATATATATATATATATATATATATATATATATATATATATATATATATATATCAGTTTAGCAACTTGCACCAAAGTTGGTGCAAGTTAGCTCATTTTGACCCCAGTTGAAATAAAAATGAGTCATAAGCCCATCCATCTATTTTCTACCGTTTGTCCCTTATAGGGTCACATTTGAGTTATTATTTTTTTGGATGGCTGGTTATTCCCATGCTACCCTTTTGGACGGGTCACTGGTGAATCAATGAGCAGGTGGCAAAACGTCAGTGTAATTACATACACGGCTTCCACCCCTTTCCACAATAAAAGCCTGCATTTTTTTTTTTGCCTAGATTTGAATACAACAACAAAAATCTTCGTCATTTAAAAAAAAAAAAAAAAATCTTAACACCAGAGTCTATTTCCATACACTCGATTTGAGTCGGTGAAACGAGTTGGTGCGCATTATTCTCATGGCGCAGTGTCACTCCCTAATCCTGGGGCCTATAGACCTGCGGGATAAAGCAGCTGTCGAGTCCTATTATGAGGGGGAGTTGGCAGCTTGTCGAGATGCAGGCAGTCAGACGAGCTTCAATGGGCCAAAATCATTAAGTTAACACTTTCCCCCTAATGTCTCCATTGTGAGGCCCCCCCGGACTATTGTCTTACGGGGCCCGGTTATGACGAGGCCCACCTTTATTCTGGAAATGCGTGCACTGAATTCCCATGGTCGGAGGGCCACTGTCCACGGTGTGTGCGTGTGTGTGTGTGTGTGTGTGTGTGTGTGTGTTCAGTGTATGTGTGTGTGTGTGTGTGTAAATTGAAAACAACTCTTGTGGGACAGAAGGATGTTCCAGTTGTAAATATATTTTAAAAAGAGGGAACATCCTAAAGAAGTTGGAAATTAAACAAAAAACTTTGCACAAAGTGGAGAAAAAATAAAATTGACAACTTAAGTGCAACAATAAGTCTTTTTTATCCATTTTTGTGGGTTTATTTTAAATTTTAACAACCAAATTACTAACTTGTTTTTATATCCCCCCCCCCCCATTGTCATATTTAAAATAATAACGAACACTATTATATATTTTTTTAATTTTACCTGATTTTTCTATTTTTTTCTCTTTATAAAGTTTTTTTTTTACAATTTAAGAAAGTTATAGTAAGAAATACAATAATAAGATGTTTTTGTTGTTGTTGTTGTTGTTGTTGTTTTTTTTACCAATATACCAAATAAAATGACTTTGGATAAAAATATAAAAAAGTAACAAAGTATTTTAATGGTTATAGTTGTAATTAATTTTAGAACATGCATACAGTTCCCTTGGGGGAAAAAATACTATATGCTTTAAAAATGCATACAGTTAAATATGTATTCAATATGTTACGTCCCATAGTTCCAGTTTCTCATTACATGTCTGAAAAGGAGTAGGAAGAAGCACAGTTAATTTAATCCTATACCCCTTTTCCATTGCATAGCAACATAAAAAAACTTCACACGCACTCTCACACACACACACACACACACACACACACACACACACACACACACACACACACACACACACACACACACACACACACACACACACACACAATATTTATACTAATAAAAGTACAATTATTTAGTGTAAATATGCAACAATAAATACACAAAAAGTGGAGGGGAAATATTGATGAACTTTAATTGTCAATTTTCTTATTTTTTATTCACTTTAGATGTTTTTTTGTTGGTGTAATAAATAAACAGATATGTAAAAAAAATGCAAATTTTAAAAGGTGTTTATCTTTTGTAATGACTATGGAGAAATAATACAAAATGTACATATACATTAGTATTAAAATGGCAGGAAAAAGTGCTAAAAATATGAAAAAACAAAACCATACATATTGGTGGACATTTTAGGTGTCATTGTTCTTATTTGTTCTCTACTTTATATGTTCTTTTTAATAATAAAACAAATATTTATATGAATAAGACGAAACTTATTTAGTGTAAATACTGTATGCAACAATAAATAAACAAAAAGTGGGAAAAAAAAGTGGAGGGGAAATATTAATGAACTTTAGTTGTCAATTTTTCTTATTTTTTATTCACTTTAGATGTTTTTTGTTGTTTTAATAAATAGATATGTAAAAAATGCCACTTTTAAAAGGTGTTTATATTTTGTAATGACCATGGAGAAATAATACAACATGTACATATACATTAGTATTAAAATGGCAGGGAAAAGTGCTAACAATATGGGAAAAAAAACCAAACAGAAGCATATTGGTGCACATTTTAGGAGTCATTGTTCTTGTTTGTTCTCTACTTTATATATTTTTTTTAAGAATAAAATATATATAATTAAAAATGCAATATTATTGTAATGGTGTGTATTTGTATTTGAAGTTAGTATGGAGAACTAATTTTAAAAAGTACTTATAAATTTGTGTTAAAATGGCAGGAAAAAGTGCTAAAAAAATATCGAAAATGAACATACAGGTGCACATTTTAGTAATAATTTTTCTTATTTGTTTTCCACTTTATATTTTTTTTAAGAATAAAATAAATATAATTAAAAATGCAATATTATTGTAATGTGTGTATTTTTATTTTAAGTTACTATGGAGAACGAATTAATAAAAGTAAATATAAATTAGTGTTAAAATGGCAGTAAAAGGTGTTAAAAAATATCGAAAAAAAACATACAGGTGCACATTTTAGTAATCATTTTTCTTATTTGTTTTCTACTTTATATTTTTTTAAGAATAAAATAAATATAATCAAAAATGCAATATTATTGTGATAGTGTGTATTTTTATTTTAAGTTACTATGGAGAACGAATTACTAAAAAGGAAATATAAATTAGTGTTAAAATGGCAGAAAAATGTGCTAAAAAATATAGAAAAAAAAACATACAGGTGCACATTTTAGTAATCTTATTGTCTACTTTATTTTTCTTTTAAGAATATAATACATATAATCAAAACATGCACCAGTGCTGTAATGATGTTTATCTTATAGGTAGACATTTGAAAAATAAATATAAATACTGAAAATATGAAAGGAAATCATGGTGCACATTATTATTTCTTCTCTACCTGATATGTATGTTAAGAATAGAATAACATTTTAAAAATTCAGTAATAATGGTGTTTATCCTTTTTAAATTACTATGAGGGGTATAAAATTGATGGATGGATGGAAATAAGTTTTAAAAATAAATATAATTTAGTGTTAAAATGTCAGAAAAAGTGCTAAAAAGATGGGAAAAAATGCAAAGTGAAAGAAAAATAGGTGAACTTAAAGTTTGTTCATGAATAAACGGACGTAGAACAAAACAACGTTGTTATAATAGAGGGGAAACAAATATTTTATTGAGTTTAAAATGTAAAATAAAAAGTCATAAAAAGATTAATTAACCGTCTGATAGTGGAGTAAAATACTGGTAAAAATGTTTGATGAATAAAAGTCAATTAGTTTGGTGTTTTTCATTATTATTATAGAATGACGTCATAGAGAAAGTGTGAAGAACATTTCAATGAGTAAAAAAAAAAAAAAGTTGAGGGGGTGGCTCTGGATTAAAAACTTTTTCTTTTTTTTTTTCTTATTTGCATGAACTTTTCAAAAGAATGGATATTCATCATGACTCTTCCCTCAGGTCGCATCTTGGACATCCCGTGCAAGGTGTGCGGGGACCGCAGCTCGGGCAAACATTACGGCGTCTACGCCTGTGACGGCTGCTCGGGCTTCTTCAAGAGGAGCATCCGCAGGAACAGAACTTACGTCTGCAAGTCCGGTTCCCAGGTGAGCCCCCCCCCCCCAAAAAAAAACAACACATTTATTCGTCGTGTTGTAAAAAAAAAAAAAAAAAAAGCGCGCAAAAACAGCTGCTTTCTCCCAGCCGTCCCTGAACTTCTCAGACCTGCATACAACGCAGGTGTAAAACAGCTTGACTCCGGTGTGTTGTAATGCATCATCAGATGTAATCCAATCTAATGTGATGAAAGTGAAAGTGAAAGTGAGGATTCGAGGAGCGGAGGGCGGGATGGTACTTATCACACACACCCCTCCCCACGCCCCCTTCCTCTTGTGTGGAAGGTCGATAAATACATGATGATTTTTTTTTCCACCTAGAAATTGGCCTCCTGGGAAGATAAGGAGCTTTGAATGATGATGCTATTAAATAACTGCTTGTGTGTGTGCGTGTGTGTGTGTGTGTGTGTGTGTGTGTGTGTGTGTGTGTGTGTGTGTGTGTGTGTGTGTGTGTGTGTGTGTGTGTGTGTGTGTGTGTGTGTGTGTGTGTGTGTGTGTGTGTGTGTGTGTGTGTGCGTGCGTGTGCAGGGTGGGTGTCCTGTGGACAAAACCCACAGGAACCAATGCAGAGCGTGCCGTTTGAAAAAGTGCCTGGAAGTGAACATGAATAAAGACGGTAAATATGTTTATGTTTGTTTACAAAATATATGTGTGCAATAAAAAAAAACAAAAAAAAACAGCTTAAACATTTTTATTGCAAATTCACAGCCAATTACTGGCTAATTGTTGCGTCACTAATAATTGCTGTGAAATATTTTTTTGTCAATTTTGATTACTGTAAAAAAAAAATACAGGATTTTTTTTGCATGTTTTTTTCCCCACAACGAATAAGGCGCAAATATATATAGAGAGCATTTTTGGAGGTGATTTTATTTTGAAAATCCATACTTCTTGCTGTGCCGTTTTACAGCCGTTCAGCACGAAAGAGGACCCCGCACGTCCACCATCAGAAAACAGGTGGCCCTGTACTTCCGGGGTCACAAGGAGGTCAACGGATCGTCAGCGCATTTCCCGGGATCCTCTCTGCCGGGGCCGCCCTTCTTCGCCGCCGTCACGCAACTGGAGCCTCACGGTTTGGAGATGGCCGGCACGCCGGAGAGACAGGCCATCGTGAGCCTGGCGCAGCCGACCCCGAAGGTAAGTTTTCCCCGCCGGATGACTGAATTTGTCAAACGGGTTCTGTCTAGGTCAGGGGTCGGCAACCCAAAACGTTGAAAGAGCCATATCGGACCAAAAATACAACAAATAAATCTGAAAAGCCGTATATAAGTGTTGTAATGAACACAACAAATGACGTAAGTGTCCATATTAGCTATAATAGCCTACTATCAAAATGACTGTGTTGCAGGCTGAAGCAAATCTTCGTTGACAGAAATGTTGAAATGTAATATTTATTCCACACATTTTTACAACATTGGAAAACATTAGTAAATCAGAGGTTACTCAGAGGGTGAGATAACTCCTGGAAATTACTGGCTTTTAAAAGGCCAAAGGTATAGATTATTTTATTGGATTTATCACAATATTTGGCAAGCTAGGTAATGTTTGTTGTGGTCTGGAACAACTATCTGAAATGCAGCCAATATTACATACCGATAAAGTGTCATGAGACATGCAAAACTAAATTATATACAAAGAGGATAAAAGTAAAGGATATTAAATGAGCTCAAATATACCTACAAACGAGGCATAATGATGTAATATGTACATACAGATAGCCTAAATGGCATGTTAGCATTGATTAGCTTGCACGCATGCACTGACCAAATATGCCTGATTAGCACTCCAACAAGGCAATAACATCAACAAAGCTTACCTTTGTGCATTCACGCACAGCATAAACGTTTTGGTGGACAAAATGAGACAAAGAAGAAGTGGAAGATTTTACATGTAAACAAACCGTTGCATCACAGTCCACACTATGGTGAGTTCAAGAACTGACGAAATTAGTAGGACAAAACGATGTTCACCGAATGCTCTCATCAGAGAAGCATACACACAAACATATTAAACAGTGGGCTTTCTAACAATTGGGAAGGTTTGTGTTATGTTTGTCCTCAAACAAAAAACATACTAAAACAAAAATATTCTTTTTCCCCCATCTTTTCCATTTACAATCCTTTTTTAAAAATGCTTCAGGGAGCCACTAGGGCGGTGCTAAAGAGCCGCATGCTAGTGGTATACGCCAAATATTCACCCGATAAAGTGGTCAGTGTTCTATTTTCCAATAAGCAAACACAGTGTTACTGTTCAAACTGTGTGTAATGTGACAGTGACCAAAGATATCAAACATACTTCTTAATGAATACTTAGGCCTACTACGCTACTGTATTTTAATTTTGGTCTTTATAGTGTTTTCTGAGGTGGTACTGGGTAAAAATATTTGGGAAATGATGTAAACAAAGTCATCAAGATTGAGGATACCATGGAATATATCTCTGTTTTTTTTTTAGTAATCCATTTCAAAGAGCTATTTTTTCCATGTAAATCCAATTAGAATAATCCCTCATTTATAGCTGTTAATTGGTTCCGGACATAAATGAATTACGGCGAAGGAGGCATCATTAATTATAAATCAAACATTTTCATAGCTAAAGCATAAACAACTGTTAACTAACTTCTAAACACACAAATACCGTTATGAGAGCCCTCTAAACAACAGAATATTTCTAATACAGTAATGCGGCCTGAGCCAATCAGTGGCCACGATACTGAACAGCGTGACCCGATTGGTTTGGTCTCATCACTACAGTAGTATTGATATTTTCAGTTCATTTCACCATTTTTATGTTTGAAAATGCTTAATTTAGGACCAATAAATTGTAGACTACGTCTTCAAAAAAAAAAAAAAAAAATCTGCAATGTGGGGGGAGCTGCAATATTTGAAGCGCAATTTGGCGAGGGACGACTGTATACCTTTATTTTATTTTTTGTGAAATACATTGAGAAGTAAATATTTTTTCAAGTTCATTCTCGATTGCCATAGTGTTTCTCACTTTTTTTTTTAATCAAAGTGCTGGCACTTACCACTTTGTTTGGCCCCATGATGGATTTTTTTTTTTTGCTATACAGTCATCAAAATGTGGGATTCTATGTTTGGACACCTGTTTCCATGGAATGAGCTAGATCAGAGGTCGCAAACCTTATTTTGTGGCCCTTTTCTTAGCTTCATACTCTACTGTAATTGTGTCCCGCACACCCTGGGGGGCTAATAATTAAATATATTATGGCAATCTTGAATTTGGTAACACTTTAGAATGGGGAACATATGAACCATTAATTAGTTGCTTATTAACATGCTAATTAGTAACATATTGGCTGTTAATTAGTCATTATTAAATACTTAAGTACTTAATGCCTTATTCTGCATGTCCTTATTATACAACCAGTAAGCCATTAACTAAGAGTCTTCCCTAACCCTAACCCTACCCCCAACCCTAACCCTGATGCTGACCCTAAACCTATGTAAATGAGCAACTAATTAATGGTTCATATGTTCCCCATACTAAAGTGTTAATTTGAATTCCACTCGAATGACAAACACACAAAGAGCAACTACCTGTAAGCAAGCAGAATTGTCTCTAATCATCTCAACAGCGCCTAAATATATGGTTTTAACATTCAGTTTCACATTCATAATATTTTAAGGCATTTATAACTCATTTTCATGGTGGGCCACATCGCATATACCCTCAACGGGCCAATTGTAACTGTGAAACATAAAAGTATAATCGCCACACCATGTTTTATTTATTACCTTTGATTTTGTGTGGCAACAAACTGATATTTCAAAAATGAGGAGAAAAAAAATGCCTGGAATAGCTTTATTCTTGAAATAATTTTGAGTTAAAAAGAAGTGCAGTTGGATGCGGTTAAATTTTTCTGTCATAATAGCACCCCCCCTGACCCCAAAAGGGACAAGCGGTAGAAGACGGATGGATGGAATTGAAACAGGTTAAGAAAGGTTGCTGAAAAACCTTAATGAGACACATTTCCAAATTTTTGATGGCCCGACGCATATTCTAAAAAAATACTTACAAAACAAACACATAATGTGGAATAAAAGAGCAAATAGGTGTATAATAATGGGGAAAATTTGACATGTTATTGCTAAAAACTTGGAATGCACAATGTATTTTTTGCCAAACCAATACCGATACGGGTAACTTCCTGATTCTCAAGAACAATACCAAAAATTGATTGACTTATTTATATCCGTAATTATTTTAATGTAGTTTGTGCACTGGCTTCAGAGCAACTTCTCGAGCAGTTGGTGTTTCAGTTGGCTGACAAGGCTCGATGTGTTGAAGCACGATGACGTTTGCACAAAATTTGGTGCACATAGCACGCGCAAAGTCTTCCGCAATGTTTGTTTACAATGAGCTCCGGGGACGCTTACGACATGAGTAAGAGAAAAGGAGCGCTTAATTTGCTCACCCTAACCCGCCTACAGCACAATACGGGTAATCTCACCTCTTTTGAGCTTTTAAATTTTTTTTTTGTTTGTTTGTTTTAAATCATATGACTGGAGCTAATTTTCGGATTATCATATTAATCGGTGTAACGTCAAAATTCCTCATATCACCATTATAATTATCTGTCTGATATTTATCAAACAACCCTACTAATAACACAAAGCTGACATGAAGGCTGTTTTATTTTTCCTGAAAAAAAAAATCGATACATTGTTTTGGCTTTGAAAATTCAATATACCAAAATGGTCGCCTCATCTGTAGATTTTTCAGTGTGCGGCCCTCAGAGGAAAAAGTATGGACATAAAAATCACATAGCATTTTTTTCACAGTGAAATACTGTAATCCAAAATATACAAAATGAATGGCCGTAAAAATGACGAGACCCTTACATTTCACAGCAATGAACTGTTATTTCACAGTAAAATACGGTATAGTCCTCTGTAATATCATAACAAATGACTATAAATTCAAACTGCTTTGTCTCTTAAGGGGTTCCGTAAAACACTTATGCGGGTAAAACGAGAGAGTAAACAACAATAAAATTACAATTGTGACATTACAGTATATAGTTGTAATTTTTTTTAATTACATTTAAAATTTCTGCTGTGAAATGACAGCACTTGGTTGTAACTTAAGTGTAAATATCTAGAAAAGCACCGCTCTGCATCAACAGTGAATTACTGTAAAGTTATTTCACGGTAAATGTTACTGTGAAAGTAATGCTGTTATTAGCCCTCTTTAGTTTATAAGTAGTTTGTTGATAAAAAGGTTTAACAAATACTGAAATGTTAAAAACAGCAAGAGAGTAAGCAAATGTTTAACATATTTTTTGTATGACTATAAAAAGAGGATAGAGAGTTTAAATAAAGAGCTGCTCTCAGTGAGTGTATGGCACAATCACTGGCTGTATTGACACTGCGCTGATACCATTTTGCTGTTTCATAATGGTCATCTGACATCTATTAGATTAAAAAAAACTACATTTGACCTGCAAATAGTTAGCAAATTGCTGTAATTTAATAAAACAAAAAACAAAAAAGATCTGCAGAGAAAGCAATATGACATTCACAACACTAGTCAATCAGCCAAATAGCAAACAGGAAAAGAAGAACATTTGATTGAACGTTGTCAAAACGCATGTTGTTTCAATGTTATGTTTGAGTTGCTCAATATCGGGACCTAATTCAACAAATTCTCAACGTTGTTTCAATGTCGTGTACCTGCTGGGCACACAGTAGTTTTTGCACTGTCAGGTCCTTTTTTAAACTTACAATTCACTCCATTTATAAACTCATTTTCATCCCCACTGTCATCAAACAACATAAACATCCATTTCCGAATTTTGGCCTTTATCTTAAAAAAAAATAAATAAAGAAGCTTTTGTCACTTTTACTGTGAAAAAAATTGTGCTTATAATGGAGCTCAATGGGGATATTTCTGTTCCGACTGTGAGGTATTGGGTGGAAATTAACTCCAGGAATCTGATTGACCTAGGAAGACATTTTAAAATGTATTTTTAAAATTTAACATGAAAAAAACTAAACTAACTAAAAATGATAACAAATTATGACCAAAAATAAGCAAGACAAATAAGCCCCCAATGTAGTCAAAGGGTTCAAGTGTCCTATCATTTTTATTTTAGTGTTCAAATAGGTTTACCTTTTTTTGTACGTTTTTTGAGTGTTTTAATGATAAAGGCAAAACGAGAGTTGCACCTGTGGTTTATGTGACTAACTTCCTGTTGTAAACACCTTTGATAGATCAGTCACCCCGTTCTAAGAGAGAACACCTTTTAGGGTCAATTTACACAACTGGATATCTTAGTTGCCCAGACACTGATGTGTTTCCGCAAGTTTAGATTGGAGTATGTCATTTCCAGTGGCGGGCCGTGCGTTTCCCACCTAGGCCTTCAGTCATGTGCGATTTCAAAATGATTACCTCTAAAAATACCATCATTTATGTCACCACATGACCATTGCTGGAGAAATACTATACAGGAACACATTTATTGGCCATCAGTGTTGGGTTAGTTACTGAAAACCAGTAATGAGTTATAGTTACTAGTTACTTCATTTCAAAAGTAACTCAGTTACTAACTCAGTTACTTACACCAAAAAGTAATGCGTTACTTTGAAAAGTAACTATTTAGTTACTTCTTTTTTTCTTTTCTTTTTTAAAAGCTCCCCTTAATGCCCTTTAGCCTTCATTTCAGTACTGTTATTGCACTGGAGAATAATACAATGTGTTGATCAACTTGACATGCATTTGCATCACTGAACTCTGCTAAGCAATGTGGTCTACATACAACACACAAACAATGTGGTCTACATACAACACACAAACAATGTGGTCTACATACAACACACAAACAATCAAACAATGTGGTCTACATACAACACACAAACAATGTGGTCTACATACAACACACAAACAATCAAACAATGTGGTCTACATACAACACACAAACAATGTGGTCTACATACAACACACAAACAATCAAACAATGTGGTCTACATACAACACACAAACAATGTGGTCTACATACAACACACAAACAATGTGGTCTACATACAACACACAAAGACAAAGATATGTTTCAAAGGCCAATTTCTTTCTGGCCAGAACAAATTGACAAAACTATTTTAAATAGCTGCAACATAATGGCACTTGAACTTGAACTTGAAGTAGATAGGATATTTGATCCAAGACACAACTTACATTTAACTAAAATGTTATTTTCTTTGTGCTCGACAAAAGAAAAGTATTGAGAATTTCTCCTTGTTAAAAAAATTGACTCTTGGCTTCGCCTTGATGTCTTGTTAGTTGTTATGATAGTAGCGTTTATGTGTGTGTGTGTGGCCCTTTAAGATATGACAGCATGTGGGTGACGGACGTCAGTGAGTGAGTGGGCGAGAGAGGTGAGCGAGCGGCGACAGTGAGTGCTTGCAGGCGCTCTCTCTAGCTTGGTGGATGGCTGCGTCCAATAAAGTCACAAAGTTGCAACAAACCGCCGGCCTCGTCATTCACCCTCAGCTGTAAAGACCACTTCCGGGTAAAGTGAAGGTTGTTAGCCCCGAAGGAACGTCTCCCCTGCGCTCCTCAACTACGGCATGGGAGCGCCCCCCCCCCCACCCACACAAAGCACGTACGCCTTTTCTTTTCCACCGCAGCGCTGCCACAAAACACACTCAGATCTTCTGTTTCTAGCCGATACTACATAAAAAATAACGTAAAATAACGCAGTAACGCATCATGTAGTAACGGTAACTGAGTTACTGAATATAAAAAATAACGCGTTAGATTACTAGTTACCGCCGAAAGTAACACGTTACTTTGTAACGCGTTAGTCCCAACACTGCTGGTCATTGAAACACATCAACAGTGTACAAAATTATTAAATTATTTTCTGGTGCATTTAAAATCAATAAACCCTGTCAAAACGAAAATTGCAAAAAAACATATTAAACGTGACAAAAATATTTGAACTCACAATTTGTAGCACCCATTCGACGACGTATAACACCTCATAGTCGGTTGATTCGAGTGAAAACGGCGGGCATTTCCCCATTTCATTGCCGACATCGTCTCACAAGATGCAGTTTCGCTTTAAATATCCTTCTTGAAAATGGCCTTGCAGATATATATCTAATCAACATGTTGCTCTCTTTCTTTGTGGGTCAACACTTCCTGCTAAGTTGCCACTTGTGATTGGATACTCACTTTGGAATGACAAGTGAGTATCCAATCACAGTCTCGTTAACATCAGGCTACTTAGAGAGGCTACTGTCAACAACTTGTGATCTGATTGGCTATAAATTCATCCGCTAACGGTCCCGATGAGTATCCAATCACAGGACGCGTAAATGTCACGTTCAACCTACGGCCATCTAGAAGGCCTTACTGACAACAACTTGTGACCTGATTGGCTATCGCAACTGTCTATCAACTATTTGTCCCCGATTGCACAGACGCCCACATTGTTGATTCTGAAGGCCCCGGGAAGATTTGGTACAGCATGACAACATAAGATAGCTGAATTCTGATTGGATACAAATCCTAACCTAAAAACAACAGCGCTGGAAGGAGCATAATATGACATGAAGAGAATATGAATACTTTTAGATATTTAGGGAAAGTTAATTAAAATGTACTTCTATCTTTGATTATGATCATGATTTCTGGTTATGTTAGGCCCAACCCTGGTCATTTCTTAACGGGGTAAAACGTTGATGTCTCTTGTGTTCATGTTAGCATTTAAGCTAGCTAGCCATCCATTAGCGAGCTAGCTTGCTTCGCCAGTAAATGAGTAGCATGGGTAGCAAAATGTGGTCATCAGTCGTGGTTTTACGATCATTTTAGAGATTTAGATGTCCGTTTATTGTCATTTGAACTTTACAGTACAGATAAGAAGGACATTTTTTTGCATTAGCTCGTTGTAGTGCAGGATAAAAGAGCAATAAGGTGCAGATATAAATAGATTTTTGTTAGGGGCGCCGGAAGTTGTCAGACCCGTCAGCGATCCTGTTCTGTCCTTGTAATGTTTGTCTGATCTTGAATGGGATTGTGCTGAAAATGTTAATTTCCCCTCGGGGATTAATAAAGTATTTCTGATTCTGATTACTGTACTGTATATTGTACTTTTGCATATGCAGCCTTGTTTATGGATGTATGTTATATTGTCTTTATATTCCAGCGAGTTAATCCGTTTTGGGGGGGAATTGAGGGGATTATTATGATGTGTTTAATTTAAAACAGGAATACTATGTTTATCCTTAATTCAGTTACATCCCTATTAGGGTTGTATGGTATACTGGTATTAGTATAGTACCGCGATACTAATGAATAATTTTCGGTACTATCCCGCCTCTGAAACGTACCGGTCCCGCCCGCGCGGCTGCGTCAAAGTCACATCGTGACATTGCTGGATTACGAGCAGACGAGCATGTTCGGCAGCACACAATCACGGAGTACTTACAAGCAGACACGGTGTGTAGACAGAAAAGGGAAAACGGACGCATTGTGGCTTAAAAACTAACGATAAAGGTGAAGTTATAACACTGAAACACCCTCAGGAAGAGATGCTTTAGCTAGCTAGCGGCTAACGTCCATCCGCCGATGGCAGTGTTTTAGCTACTTCTAAATCACTAATCCTGGCCTCCATGGCGACAAATAAAGTAAGTTTCTTACAAGTATCATCCCTGCAGGACGAGGAATATCTAAACATGCTTCACTACACACCATAGCTCAATGCGTCAAAATGTAAACAAACGCCATTGGTGGATCTACATCTGACATCCACTGTAATGATACCAAGTACAGGCACGTATCTAGTCGATACTATGATTACTTCGATATTTTTTGGCATCACATCTTCTTTCGTCTTTTTAAAATGTATATTATGTTTATAAAGTCAGGAAATACGTCCTTGGACACATGAGGACTTTGAATATGACCAATGTATGATCCTGTAACTACTTGGTATCGGATTGATACCCAAATTTGTGGTATCATCCAAAACTAATGTAAAACATCCAAACAACAGAATAATAAATGATTACATTTTAACAGAAGTGTAGATAGAATATGTTAAAAGAGAAAGTAAGCGGATATTAACAGTAAATGAACAAGTAGATTAATAATTAATTTTCTACCACTTGTCCTTAATAATGTTGACAAAATAATAGAATGATAAATGACACAATACGTTACTGCATACGTCAGCAGACTAATTAGGAGCGTTTGTTTGTGTACTTACTAATAAAAGACAAGTTGTCTTGTATGTTCACTATTTTATTTAAGGACAAACTTGCAATAAGAAATATATGTTTAGTACCCTAAAATTTTTTGTTAAAATAAAGCCAATAATGCAATTTTTTTGTGGTCCCCTTTATTTAGAAAAGTATCAAAAAGTATTGAAATAATGTTAGTACCGGTACCAAAATATTGGTATCGTTACAACACTAATCCATATTGAGCTCATTTTATGGAACAGCCTAAAAGTACTTTAAATGTATCACAAGCCATCCGTCTAGTATCCATGATGTTGATTTGGGCTCATTTGGTCAAAGTCCCTAGAAGGAGTGTGTTTGTTTTGTTTGACAAGCCTTAGTTTCGCCCCAAATGGCAGGCTCAAACCAGAATATTTTACTTCCTGTTAGTTTCCAAACACGGGTTCTTCACACTGTTTTGTGCGTCCTGTTCTTTTTTGTGACGATCCGTGCAACTTGTGGCAGGGGCTGATTTTTTTTTTCTTCTGAATTTATACTCATGACCCAATTTTGAGGGTTCTGCTGAACTGTAAAGATTTTGACCAGGCTTGATGCGCTTGCAAACTTGTGTGTTTTCATGCAAAAACCCTCAAATATGAGTAAATGTGGTTTTAACAGGGTCTCATATTGCTTACAGCACGTTTCTCTTTTCTGTTGTTGCTCTGCTTGAATTATAATTTCCGGCACTGCAAAAACCTCTGCGGTCATTTGTTTAAAGCAGGGGTGTCAAACTCATTTTAGATGGGGCCACATGGAGAAAAATCTACTCCCAAGTGGGCCATACTGGTAAAATCACGGCACGATAACTTAAAAATAAAGACAACTTCAGATTGTTTTCTTTGTTTAAAAATAGAACAAGCACATTCTAAAAATGTATAATCATAATGTCGTTGGGTTTTTTTTACACTTACTCGTTTTCAAAAGTTTACATACACTTGTAAAGAACATAATGTCATGGCTGTCTTGAGTTTCCAATATTTTCTACAATTCTTTTTTTTTTTTTTGATAGAGTGATTGGAGCACATACTTGTTGGTCACAAAAAAAACATTTATGAAGTTTGGTTATTTTATGAATTTATTATGGGTCTACTGAAAATGTGACCAAATCTATTGGGTCAAAAGTATACATACAGCAATGTTAATATTTGGTTACATGTCCCTTGGCAAGTTTCACTGCAATAAGGCGCTTTTGGTAGCCATCCACAAGCTTCTGGTTGAATTGTTGACCACTCCTCTTGACAAAATTGGTGCAGTTCAGCTAAATGTGCTGGTTTTCTGACATGGACTTGTTTCTTCAGCATTGTCCACACGTTTAAGTCAGGACTTTGGGAAGGCCATTCTAAAACCTAATTTCTAGCCTGATTTAGCCATTCCTTTACCACTTTTGACATGTGTTTGGGGTCATTGTCCTGTTGGAACACCCAACTGCGCCCAAGACCCAACCTCCGGGCTGATGATTTTAGGTTGTCCTAAAGAATTTGGAGGTAATCCTCCTTCTTCATTGTCCCATTTACTCTCTGTAAAGCACCAGTTCCATTGGCAGCAAAACAGGCCCAGAGCATAATACTACCACCACCATGCTTGACAATAAGAATGGTGTTCCTGGGATTAAAGGCCTCACCCTTTCTCCTCCAAATATATTGCTGGTTATTGTGGCAAAACAGCTCAATTTTTGTTTTATCTGACATCACATGGACAAAGATAAGACCTTCTTGTCACGAAGTGTTGGTGACGAACCCCAAGATGCAGAGAAGGCAGGATTGGTGCAGGAAGACATGATTTAATGTTAAAAATAAATGTATAACACAAACCAGTAGTGATGGGTCCGGCAACATCGATGCATCGGCGCATGCGTCGAGCTCATAGAGCAAAACCCTGTGTCAGTGCGCGTACCGCTTTTAGAAAGTCACATGGCCGATCATGAGCTGTTTCGGTCACGTGACCGATATGCGAACTGTGTCGCACTGACGCCTCCTCTGTGCCCTGTGAGCGGGTCTTTTCTACAGCCGGAGAAATAATAACTAAGAAGAGAAATCGTCTAAAATGTAATACGTTGGGAAAAAAATAAAAATAATAATAAATAAAATAAAAATAAAAATTCCCAGTCCACAAACATCCTCATTCACAACACGATCTCTTAGATTTCCATGTTATGATACATGTTCACATTATTTATTGACAGTATCTAAAAAAGATAAAAATATATTTTTATTTAAATGAAGATCTAAAGGAATCCTAAATGAAATACAATGACTTGGTTTATATTATTGTATATACAAGGTCATAAAATCAGTGTCAGTTGAGTCGGTCCATAGGTTGCCTGTAGGGATTTTTAATGTCCAGCAGATGTCAGTATTTAGTGACACAGTATCGACACAGTATCAATACAGTTTTGCAATGTGTCAAAACGCTTCATGACGCCTCATCAACCCATCACTACTAACGGCTAACTGGATATAGCTAAGGAAAACAAGACGCTAGGAGACAGCAAACTACAAATAGCTATCAGGAACAGCTTACCGCTACGACGACAAGTAGTAGCCAGGACAGGTAGTAGACATTGACATCGACAATCATTAGCGACAACGACAGGTAGACAATACTCCAGCACAGACTGGATGGCAAGGCAGGTTTAAATAGTAGCTGGCTGATTGACACCAGGTGTGGCCAGGTGCCAATCAGCCGCAGCTGAGGGGAAGCAGCACTCAGGGAGAAAAGCAGGAAACAACCAAAATAAGAGCGCTGACAGGAAACAAAGACAAACAGAGGAAAAACTAAAACATAACCAAACTGTCAGGGACAAGCCTGACACTTCTGGAGGAAAGTTCTGTGGTCATTTCTTGTCAGTTGAAAAAAAAATTGAGCTGTTTGGCCAAAATACCCAGCAATATGTTTGGAGGAGAAAAGGTGAGGCCTTTAATCCCAGGAACACCACACCTACCGTCCAGCATGGTGGTGGTAGTATTATGCTCTGGGCCTGTTTTGCTGCCAATGTAACTGGTGCTTTACAGAGAGTAAATGGGACAATGAAAAAGGAGGATTACCTCCAAATTCTTCAGGACAACCTAAAAACATCAGCCCGGAGTTTGGGTCTTGGGCGCAGTTGGGTGTTCCAACAGGACAATGACCCCAAACACACGTCAAAAATGGTAAAGGAAACTCATCCCGCCTGTTCGCGGGCCTGATCCGGCCCATGGGCCGCACATTTGACACCCCTGGTTTAAAGTTCAATATTTAGTGAGCATTTGCGTTTTTAATCGGATCGTAATTTTTCCCTCCAGGGTTAGAAGTTGAAATTCTTGCCCAGATTTAGCAAGTGTGAGGCACAAATCCGCCAATTAGATTTCTCACAGCAAATCTGCCGCAAGCAAGACTAATCATAAAACCAGGTGCCGTGGCTTGGAATTTGACCTTCGCTGTGTACAATGAGCCCGACTGTTCACAAAAGCGCTGACAAGGTTTGTATCTCCTCCAGTACCCCCACGAGGTCAACGGCACCCCTATGTACCTGTACGAGGTGGCCACTGAGTCGGTGTGTGAATCGGCGGCCCGCCTTCTCTTCATGAGCATCAAGTGGGCGAAAAGCGTGCCCGCCTTCTCCACGCTCCCCCTATCTGACCAGGTACGTTCAAGAGTTTAACCACGCGTGACGGGAATTAAGGGAAGGGGATTATGGAGCGTGCTTAACCTTAGAGGCCCGGGGGAGTTCAAACATGATCCCTTCAGTGGACATAAGTCGAGGGACTGTGCAATGCACCTTATTGACACAAGTATTACCAAGTGATCTACAATTGACACCTTTACCGTAATCTGCTATTAAATAGCAGCCTTTTTCTACTTAAAAAAAGAAAGCATGGGACTTATAACCTGTACACAGTGCACTTTTTCAACATTTTGTCATGTTACAGCCTTATTTCAAAATGGGAGAAAAAAAAATGGTCCTCAAAATTCTACACACAATACCCCATAATGACAATGTGAAAAAGTTTCATTTTTTTTTAGAAATGTTTGCAAAACTAAAAACATGTACATACACATTCACAGCTTTCGCTCAATACTTAGGTAAGCAATTACAGCAGGGGTCCCCAAACTTTTTGACTCCGGGGCCGCATTGTGGTAAAACAATTTGCCTGGGGGCCGCGCTATATATATATATATATATATATATATATATATATATATATATATATATATATATATATATATATATATATATATATATATATATATATATATATATATATATATATATATATATATATATATATATATATATATATATATATATATATGTGTGTGTGTGTGTGTGTGTTTGTGTGTGTGTGTATATATACCGTAATTTCCGGACTATAAGCCGCTACTTTTTCCCCTCGTTCTGGTCCCTGCGGCTTATACAATGGTGCGGCTTATTTACGGCCTGTTCTTCTCCGACACCGACGAAGAGGATTTCGGTGGTTTTAGTACGCAGGAGGAAGACGATGACACAATGATTAAAGACCGACTTTTCATATACCGGTAGGCTGGTTATTTTGATAACGTACAGGCGAGCACTTTGTATTACTTTGCACCGTTGTATTATTTGTACTCTGCACGAATGCTGTTCGCCATGTAAAAGATGTGAAAGTTTGATTGAATGATTGAAAGATTTATTGTTAATAAATGGGACGCTTTGCGTTCCCAAACAGTCATCTCTGTCCCGACAATCCCCTCCGTGGTAGCAGGAACCCCTATATACTACGGTAATTACACATCAAAACCCTGCGGCTTATAGTCGGGTGCGGCTTATATATGGAGCAATCTGTATTTTCCCCTAAATTTAGCTGGTGCGGCTTATAGTCAGGTGCGGCTTATAGTCCGGAAATTACGGTATATATATATATATATATATATATATATATATATATATATATATATATACAGTATATTTATGTATATTATATGTAAATGTGTATATATGTATGTACATATGTATATGTCTATGTATGTATATATATGTATATGTGTATATATGTTTATATATGTGTATATATATGTGTATATATGTATACATATATGTTTATATATGTGTATATATGTGTATATATGTATATATATGTGTCTATATGTGTGTATATATATATATATATATATATATATATATATATATATATATATATATATATATATATATATATATATATATATATATATATGTGTATATATGTATATATATATGTTTATATATGTGTAAATATGTGTATATATGTATATATATATGTGTCTATATGTGTATATATATATATATATATATATATATATATATATATATATATATATATATATATATATATATATATATATATATATATATATATATATATATATATATATATATATATATATATATATATATATATATATATATATATATATTCATACATATACATTCCTCGCGCACTAATTGACTTAAAGAGCGCACTTGCTGCATGTCACGTTATCGATGGTAAAATGCATTTTTATACAATATGATTTGCCTGAGTGGCTAGGAGACGGTAGAAAATGGACTAGTAAAGACAAATTAAAAAAATTATAATAATACAAAATATATATATATATATATATATATATATATATATATATATATATATATATATATATATATATATATATATATATATATATATATATTTATTTATTTTTTTAACTTGGGACTTCCGGTGGGCCGGATTTTGGACGCTGGGGGGCCGTATCCGGCCCGCGGGCCGTAGTTTGGGGACCCCTGAATTACAGCCTCAAGTTGTTTTGAATACGTCACAAGCTTGGTACACCTGTCTTTGACGTGTAAGTGATTAGGGTACAGCCCCATACCATCACAGATGGCTTTTGAACTTTTGTACGTGCAGAATGTGGCTTGGCATTGTCTTGCTGAAATAAGCAGGGGCGTCCATGAAAAAGACGTTGCTTGGATGGCAACATATGTGGTTCCAAAACCTGTATGTACCTTTCAGCATTAATGGTGCCTTCACAGATGTGTAAGTTACCCATGCCTTGGGCACTAATACACCCCCATACCATAACAGATGCTGGACTTTGAACTTGTGTCCCTATAACAGTCCGGATGGTTCTTTTCCTACTCGGTCGGGAGGACACGACATCCACAGTTTCCAAAAACAATATGAAATGTGGACTCGTCAGACCACAGAACACTTTTCCACTTTGCATCAGTCCATTAAAGTTAAACTCGGGCCCAGCGAAGCCGGCGGCGTTTCTGGGTGTTGTTGATAAATGGCTTTCGCTTTGCATAGTAGAGTTTTAACTTGCACTTACAGATGTAGCGACGAACAGTGGTTACTGACAGTGGTTTTCTAAAGTGTTCCTGAGCCCATGTGGTCATATCCTTTTCACACTGATGTCGCTTTTTGATGCAGTACCGCCTGAGGGATCGAAGGTCACAAGCATTCAAAGTGGGTTTTCTTACGTGCAGTGATTTCTCCTGATTCTCTGAACCTTTTGATGATATTACAGACCTTAGATGGTGAAATCCCAAAATTCCTTGCAATAGCTCGTTGAGAAATGTTCTTCTTGAACTGTTGGACAATTTGCTCACGCATTTCTTCACAAAATGGTGACTCTCGCCCCATCCTAGTTTGTGAATGACTGAACATTTCATGGAAGCTGCTTGTATACCCAATCATGGCACCCACCTGATCCCAATAAGCCTGTTCACCTGTGGGATGTTCCAAATAAGTGTTTGATGAGCATTCCTCAACTTTCTCAGTCTTTTTTGCCACTTGTGTCAGCTTTTTTGAAACATGTTGCAGGCATCAAATTCCAAATGAGCTAATATTTGCAAAAAATAACAAAGTTTTCCAGTTTGAACGTTAAGTATCTTGTCTTTGCAGTCTATACAATTGAATATAAGTTGAAAAGGATTCGCAAATCATTGTACCGTATTTTTCGGACTATAAGTCGCAGTTTTTTTCATAGTTTGGCCGGGGGTGCGACTTATACTCGGGAGCGATTTATGTGTGAAATTATTAACACATTACCATAAAATATCAAATAATATTATTTAGCTCATTCACGTAAGAGACTAGACGTATAATATTTCATGGGATTTAGCGATTAGGAGTGACAGATTGTTTGGTAAACGTATAGCATGTTCTATATGTTATAGTTATTTGAATGACTCTTACCATAATATGTTACGTTAACATACCAGGCACGTTCTCAGTTGGTTATTTATGCGTCATATAACGTACACTTATTCAGCCTGTTGTTCACTATTCTTTATTTATTTTAAATTGCCTTTCAAATGTATATTCTTGGTGTTGGGTTTTATCAAATACATTTCCCCAAAAAATGCGACGTATACTCCAGTGCGACTTATATATGTTTTTTTTCCTTCTTTATTATGCATTTTCGGCCGGTGCGACCTATACTCCGGAGTGACTCATACTCCGAAAAATACGGTATTCTGTTTTTATTTACAATTTACACAACGTGCCAACATCACTGGTTTTGGGGTTTGTACTTAAATATGATAATAATATGATAATCTGTCAAGTTCTTTTTTACCTCAGTGGATAATAGCCATCATAATAATATGTAATTATAAATATGATTATATTATCATTACTGCAGCCCGATAAAGGGTTAAGTTCCCCCCTGTTTTTGAAAACTAGTGACGCCTCTGTTTTTAACTTTAATCTAGGGTCTTTGAACGCACCACAGTTATGGGCAATGAGATCCAAAGTGAATCTTGTACATACCTTTCTCCAATGCTATTTCCTTTTTTATACATGTTACATATTTAAATGGCAAAAAAACACATCTTCAAACTCAACAAAAGCCCAGTTTTTCTTGGGGGCCCAAGTACAAGGTCCCCACTTACCCCCACAACACCACAGTCCCCTGCTTATACAACTCTTCTAAAATACACAAATTAGTTCAAGTGGAAAATAACAGTTACAAAAGTAGTGAAACTTACAATTCAGTCTTTTGCTAAATTTTATTTATATTTGCAACTGGCTCAAAGTTAAATTTTTTAATTAAAACATAAATAAAAAACGTTTTCTTTTTTCTTGGTTGATGACAAAGCGCATGTATGTGAAAAGTACTAATAGTGGAAAAAGCGCATGTATGTGAAAAGTACTAATAGTGGAAAAAGTGATGTATGTGAAAAAGTACTAATAATGGAAAAAGAGCATGTAAAATGTCAATTCATGAACGACAGGATTTTACCACAAACGTATTCCCTAGCTGCTTTCTGCTCCATCACCGACAGGATATAATTGCATAATTCCCTGCACAAATTCCACTAACTCATTTTGTAAAGCACAGGTACTGGGTTCGAATCCCAGTCGGGGATGAGTTTAGAAGGTTAATAAATTTTTGTTTTACTGATGTTGAAATAGTTTGGGTTTTTTCTGCACTAAAACAATTATTTACCAAACTATTTATTTCCCATGACTTCGTTTTAGTACAAAACATTAATCCAGTCGAATTCTAGTTCTGTAAAAAAAAAAAAATTTTTAAACAAAAACTACAAAATATATATATATATATATATATATATATATAATATATATATATATATATATATATATATATATATATATATATATATATATATATATATATATATATATATATATGTATACATATACATATATATAATATACATATACATATACATACACTACCGTTCAAAAGTTTGGGGTCACCCAAACAATTTTGTGGAATAGCCTTCATTTCTAAGAACAAGAATAGAGTTTTCAGATGAAAGTTCTCTTTTTCTGGCCATTTTGAGCGTTTAATTGACCCCACAAATGTGATGCTCCAGAAACTCAATCTGCTCAAAGGAAGGTCAGTTTTTGTAGCTTCTGTAACAAGCTAAACTGTTTTCAGATGTGTGAACATGATTGCACAAGGGTTTTCTAATCATCAATTAGCCTTCTGAGCCAATGAGCAAACACATTGTACCATTAGAACACTGGAGTGATAGTTGCTGGAAATGGGCCTCTATACACCTATGTAGATATTGCACCAAAAACCAGACATTTGCAGTTAGAATAGTCATTTACCACATTAGCAATGTATAGAGTGTATTTCTTTAAAGTTAAGACTAGTTTAAAGTTATCTTCATTGAAAAGTACAGTGCTTTTCCTTCAAAAATAAGGACATTTCAATGTGACCCCAAACTTTTGAACGGTAGTGTATATATATATATATATATATATATATATATATATTATATATATATATATATATATATATATATATATATATATATATATATATATATATATATATATATATATATATACATATATATATATATATATATATATATATATATATATATATATATATATATATATATATACATATATATATATATATATATATATATATATATATATATATATATATATATAATATATATATATATATATATATATATATATATATATATATATATATATATATATATATATATATGTATATATATAGTCAAGGTTTATGTGGTTTATTCGTTATACAGTGCTCAAAAAACACAGAGGCTATTTCATCCGTACAAGCCTGTTTCGCAGGTTTTCCCTGCTCTTCAGGGGATTTTATATTACATTTATATTATATTATAAAATCTCCTGAAGAGCAGGGAAACCTGCAAAACAGGCTTGTGGGGATGAAATAGTCTCTGTGTTTTAGGTCTGGGCTCTAGCTCAAACACATATTAATTCATCAGTGTTTATCACCTTATTTATCAAAGTGCTTTCACTCGCAACTTTGAACCCTGGATTCCGTGGAATGATTGTTTGTTACGCGCAATGTTTTTGTCGTACGATAACAGAAACAATGTACGAAAAATTTGGCGCAAATGTTTCTTAAAAAACCGAGGTACCAGTGTCTTCAGTAGGACTTAGGTCTGGGCTCTAGCCCAAACAAATATTAATTCATCAGTGTTTATCACCTTATTTATCAAAGTGCTTTCATTCGCAACTTTGGACCCTGGATTCCGCGGAAGTTTGTTGCGCGCAATGTTTGGTCGCATAGTAACAGAAAGAATGTACGAAAGATTTTGCGCAAATTCCCGTTTAAAAGCCGAGGTACCAGTGTCTTCCATTGGTTTTTAGGTCTGGGCTCTAGCACAAACACACATTTGAATTCATCAGCGTTTACCACCTTTTTTTTTTAATCAAAGTGCTTTCACTCGCAACTTTGGACCCCGGTTTCCGCGGAATGATAGTTTGTTTACGCGCTATGTTTGGTCGCACGATAACAGAAACAATGTACGAAAAATTTGGCG